>NW_020456110.1:2545861-2579260 GCF_003342845.1 Nothoprocta perdicaria
CTTCATTGTCTCCTGACTTTCTTGGAGGGAATTTTTTCTTTTCTGACTTCTGCTTGAAGTAAGTCTGAAGTGTCAAGCTTTTTATTTTTTTTCTTTTCTTTTTTTTTTCTTTTTGAGTTTTCTAACCATGAAAATAATGCACTATTCCTATATGTTCAGATCAGAAAATTTCCACTTGAATTACTAAAAATTGGCATAATGGAAGTTGTCTGAGAAGGGAGAGGAAATCATWTGCTAGTTACATGTTCAATAGACACCTAGAAGCAACACCAGCTTTGTTATGTATCTTTAAAGTTGCCAATTTCATGAATACGAAATGAAGTTTCTGACTAGCTGTATGGGATGGTGGTGAAATGGTTGCAGTTAATGCATTTGGGGACGATTTGTTAACTTACAAATTTAATAGACATCGCTTCTTTCTTTCCTTAGGAAAAATCTGTCCTAATCTATGCAAAACTACCCTCACAGAGATTTAACCAACAATAAACAGGCAAACCAGGGATCCCTAACTGTGTTAACTAGTTTAGCAATAGTGATTTCAGACAACTGAAAATCTCTCCTACAGTTTCCTAAAATTTTAGCCATTCCAAAAATTATCTCCTTTTTCTTATTTTTTTTTTTGTAATTCTGCAAATCTATACTTTTATATTTACATTTTCTACAAAAAATATTTTAACAGCACACTTCCCAATTGCTATCCTACATTCCTATGAACACGTTTGGAATAAAGTGTGCAAGGTGGGGCCCTGAAAAATTTAGCACTGAGTGGAAAAATTTAACGATGAGAAGAACTCATTGTTAAATTCATAGAGACCATAGCGTGATAAAATCAAAAATATTTACAGACATTTAATGCATCTCTATAAAAAATAAAATGATCTCTCTGGTTATTTAGAAGTGTAGTCTGCATTGTACAAGTGTAATAAATGCAAATGAAGATGGATATTGTTGTTCTAGTGATGTAAGCTCAATCCAGTAGATCAAAGCAATCAAGAATTGATGAAGGAAAGATGTGAGCAGGTAAAGAAAGGATCATGAGTTAGTGCTAAACTAGTTGCTTGGGCAGCACATCTTGCTAGAGAAGATGCAAGGACATCTGGCTTGCAAATTTTAGCGGACATCTGACCCTGCTTCCTGAGATTGTGCACTTAGTGATAAGTGTACGCTCAAAACAGAGCAGATAACACCTTCTGTAGCACTGACTCATGCCATGGGGTGGATCTGAGGCTGAAGGCAGTAGAATATGCATAGTATGTGTATATGTTAAGCATTCTAGCTTTACATTTATGCCACACAAATTATTCAGGTTCCTGGTACATCATTAATGGTGAACACTACAATGATCACTTAATGTATGAAGCTGGATGTACGTTTTTGAAGGCATCAAAATAATAGTGGTTCTTGTGTGAACATCACTTCTTAAAGAATGTTGCTCACCCTATTGCAGCACAGGAGGAAGATATAACATATACTCTTCATTTCTCCAAAAAAAAAAGATATCTGCAGTGCATATTTCAAGCTTCTAATGTGTCAAAATATTGGTCCTCCATATATTCACAGCTACAACTATGTAGTTGATAGCACGGGCATCTGCACTCCTCACTTCATGATGAAGAGATGAATGATTTTCTAAGGCTCCAGGCAGAAACGAACACCAAAACTTGAAGCTAAGGTTAGACTTCCCCCTCTTCTTAAGGTTATCTCATAGATATCTCTGGATAGACGTCTCAGCAATGATTTGAAATCACTTACATTTTTTGTCAGGAGGGAATTTGAACTCATCAAAATTGTCTTTCCCTAAAGGTGGTTCAATTTTGCAAAGGCTCTGTAAAACAAAACCCCAAAACAAACAAACAAACACTCCACAAACTTGGAAAATTTAATCCCACCTTACTTATTCTGAGCTATGCACTTGAAACATATGCTTCCAAGTTCCTATATATTTTGTACCAATTGATGAGCTGAAGGAAGGTGCAATCTGGGAAACACAAAAAGAGAGCAAATATCTTCCTTTAAAATCTATAAAAATTTAAGATTCCTTTTCCTAGATCTCACTGACTGAAGAAGAGGTGAAGAAGACAGTAGATTCATCAAAATCGCTCTAGTTTACTTCTCTGTTTAAATACATTATACTTTACCCTCTAATAATCTGAAAAAAAATCTGAAAAAAAAAATTGTTATTGAGACTTCTTCATCCTAACTGCCCAGTTCCTTGATTTTAATTACATACTTTCTGAATGAGGTAGAATGTTAACTCTATTTCCTGTAATGAGTACAATTTCCTTTAATATAAACTGATTAAAATTTGCTTCAATAACTTTATAAAGATTGCAATACCTCCTAGCAAGATGACTGGACAGAAAAGCCTTGCCGTGAGTTCTCATTGATTAATTCTTAAGTACTAACATACAGAAAATCTCTACATAACAATGTGATTTCAGCAGTATCTGAAAAGCTTAAATGATAATTTTATCATGTTCTATTGTATGTAGAATTCTATCCTTCCAATAGAAATGAGGCTGGAGAAGGGTTTGAGTTGCAGCCTCCAATTAGTAGCTTTTTTCTGAAATATTGACTTCTAAAGATTCAAAAGGCTGCATGCATCATGCATGGCAACTTGCACAAAAACTGGGGCATGGTCATCTGAGAGCAGTATCATCTGCAGCAAGATTATTTCAGTTGAGGCACACATTCATGCTAATTGCATGCCAGTAACCTTACCTCTGCTTGGTTTCTATGAAAATAACTAGAAAGAAGGTAGTAAGCCACAGACTATATAAACAGAATAAATCAGAATATTAGTGATTAGAAAATGATTTMTAAATGAAATATATAATATGGATATCTTTTTTTCATGTAAATAATCCTTCATAGAGATGTTCTCAGGATGTGTGTATACATATGTGTGCTTGTATAGAAATGCATAATCATATTATGATTATTAAGCTTTTTCCCTTGAGACAGGGGAAGCTCTTTCCCCCCTAGCAGGTTCATGTCTCAGCATTTATCTTTAATTTGGTAGTGTAGTTRACACTCTCTGAGAATGGGGCCTTGCATGCTTAGGAAAAAAAAAAAAAAAAAGTCTTTTGAACATGTATTTCATGTTGGATACAAAAGCTGCTGGACAAGAATTTACATCTAGCAATACAGGATGAGATCCTTGTGAGAGACTTGTGGACCGTGTTCTGTCTCGACGTCGTTGCCATATAATTTACAAATTCCTAGCCTCCTATTACTGGGAAGACTACTACATCAGCTAAATTTTGGCCTTGGCATGCTGTCTCTGGGAAGACTAAGGTATGAACTCCAGGTATCTTATCTTCGTACAATTAACAACTTCTTGGCCTTGGCATCCTGTCCGTGAGAAGACTGGGATGCCATCTCAAGGTTTGTTATCTCTACACAATTCACGACTTCATGGACTAGCTCAAGACCTCAACAATACTCAGCAGAGCCTGACGAGTGGCGCTGGCAGTTGAGTGTGGGGGGAAGAGGAGCACCAAAGCAAAAAACTTTAAGAAAGTGGGCRTGCTCTTCAAGAACTGGGACAATAAAAGGACTACGTTTTACCCCTCCAGGGGGTGCAGACAGAGAAGCTGCTTTCCTTTCTTCTCAACTCTCTTCCAAGAAAATCATCACCTGCACCGAGGCAGAGCTGGATTTATAGTGCTGGTGGTAACTAATCTTGCTGCATCTCTCCCACTTGCTTGCTTATCTTTCTTCTTTTTGTTTTCCTTTTCTTCTTCTCTCTGTCCTATCGCTATTATGAAAATAGAGCTTATAAGTTTGTACGGTATTTGACCTCATTTGTGTCTTAATCTTGCTCTTGGGATCATATAGAAACCTCCCCTGACAGCAGATTGGGACAATCCTCAGAACATAAATATTACAGTAAGTGAAAAAGGAGAAATGAGAAAACAGCAAAGAAGTGTTTAAGGTAAGTGATCACATTACAAAGTGCAGCATCCTGTAGACACCCAGCTAGCTCTGAAATAACTGATGTCTCCTCGGGGCAAGCAGCACCATGCAAGTCTAGAAGCAGGACATCCGTAGCTTGTGGTACTGCACCTGAGCTAATTAGCCCTGCTGGTCGAAATAATGAGCCTGGGCATAGTGCCGTGCTGATGCAAGACGGCTTCATTTTATTCTGTGAAGCGTGGACATAGACTAATTAATAGGCCAGGAAATAGATACAGTATGTCTGCAAGCCTGCTCTCTTCCAGGGAAGTCTAAGCTAATATGTTTTATCTCCCAACTGGAAACAGCATGCACAAGCACACAGTTTGCTAAGGTGGTTGGCAGGAACTTTTCTAATGTCTGCAGTYTGACAGAGCTGATCATGTGCCCACAAACCAGTCTCTTGTGTGTTTCTTTGGCAACAAATTTTTTAATCTTTTACTGGACAGGAAGGCAAGAATCAGTTCTCAAATTTAATTGAATCATTATTGTATATTAAGAAAATATGAAGTACTAATAAGGAAGTAAAATAAGGTAGGTATTCAAGTGTTGTAAATACTTTTGAGAAAACTTGTAAGCACAGATCCTTAAAAGAATTTGAATGGATGAGATTTTTTTTTTTTTTTTGGTATGGCTGAAGTCAAGGGGAACACCTGATCTTAGATCTTAAGTTTTCTAGTGTAATTGCGTTTTCTAGATATTTTATATTTCATGAGATGTATCTACTCAGAAGGCCACAGGTCAAGTCTTGGATAAAGATTACAAAATAGCTGTAAGCAGTGCTTATTTCAGGCTATAAAATAGCATAAAACTCCAAAAACAAACTTCTAAAGTGCCCCAGTTTTTCTGTCTGAACCTTTATGTAAACTAAATGTACTGAGATGGCAATCCGTTAAACAAGAATTTAAACTATAGAATTACACATGCAAAACAAATTTGAAAACTGCTCAGAGTTAGTTAAGTAGACTGTATGCAGAACATATAATTGAAAGAACAGACCTGAGTCTGAAAAASTATCTATATATTAAATTTAACTATAATAAATCTTCACCAGGAAAATCATGATGAACATCAGTAAAAAGTTCAATCAATTAAATCTGATAAAAAGCAAACAAAACCATTAAACAGAATGTAAATATCAAGTGTATATCATATACTTTGTCATTTATCAAAATATTTAAAATTGTTAAATATTCAGTTTTACAGACCATGTGTTTTCTTACAGCAATACTACTTACTGTCATAACACAAAATAAAATTCAAATAATAAAATTTGGAATATTAAGGTTTCTCAGATATCTTTCTGAATGCAGAGACAACACTGTTTTATTGAAATTGCTCATTTAGATTTTTCTCACTGTGTTTCTAATAATATAGATACACACACTATATATATATAGATATATCATCAATGCCTCCTTACTTCCCGTATTCACAGATGAGGAACAATTACGCTGCAGATCACACGGTCCTGAGGGGTGTGAGATGCCTTCAGGATGCTGCAGTGTGTGAGGAGGAGCAGCACCTGTTGAGTCAGCAGCAGCATGTTGGAGGGACTGGGTGGTGTTTGCTCTCCTTGGAGCAATTGTTGTACAGTGTAAGCTCTCAACATGTGGGTTAACTTACAGGAAAAACATTCGGGATATCACTGGTAACAACTGTATTTCTCAGCAGGATCAGAACTACCATAGAAAGGAAGGAAATAGTCTTGAAGAGCCTGAAACTGCAGACATAAATACTAGGTCAGCTACTGAGAAAAAGTATGTCTCAGTACCACTTTTGCCTCCTCGTCTTCTGCGTTTAAAAGTCTGGTCCTCTTTTCCTCTGGTCTGAAATTCTCCTGAAATATATATCTCTAACACAAAGCTTTTTAGTCAAAGGGAAGGTTTTGTGCTTCATAGTATCTACAGGTTTGGCTGGAGCTTGGCATCTTTTTAAAACTAGAGCTTTGTTCATTCTTTTCCCCTAGTCTGTACCCACTTTTTTCAGTTCAGCAGCTGAGTTGAAAATTCAGATACTCACTGAGTTTCATGGTCTTATTGACTGGAAATGAGAGTCAGTGATGGGCTATTAATGATCCCTGAGAGCCATTATGGTATTTTTCTGTAGTGGTAGCTGTGCAAATGAGAGAAAAATGAGATCTCAAATTTATAAATCAATGTTTAAAAAACAGTTTTCAATTGCACAAATGGTTAAAGTCCTGGAAAGACCTTGACATACAGTCTCCAGTTCTGACCATCAACAAATACTTTCACTTTTTGGATAGCTTGTTTGTGGTATCATTTACAGATAGTGCAAATTCCAAGCATGTAAAAACCTGCATAAAGATCATCTCATGCTTTACATGAGAAAAACATTAATTTTTCCCCTGTGGTAGCATTCCTGGGTCAGAATTTCTGATTTTTTTTTCTGTCTACCAGGCTAAATGTGCTTCTGACAAAAGATACAGACTATTCAAAACGTTTAAATGAAGGCCTAGCATGGGCACTGTAGTTCACTGTTCACTTCACGTCCAGATTCACACAGCAAAAAATTCAACTAGTTTTCTCACTCCATGCTGTGCTTTTCTTCCTGGCAAGTTATATAGCAGAGGTTTATGAAACAAATATTTTCCGCATTCATTATGGGGCCATTGGTGCCCATCAACAGAAGGCAAACTATTAGTTATTGTCCTTTTTAATGAGAATCCTCAGTAAGAGGGAAAAAAAAAAACAGTAGAAATCATTCTAATTTCTTCTTCAATTCCATTCTGTTTAGGTTCAGGGAACATATTCTGGGTGTTGAAAATGACCAATGAGGCATGAGAGAGCAAGGATATTATCATTTGTCTTCACTGGAGGTTATTCTTAAAAATAATACAGTTTGCTCATGCAGCATTTCAAAGTCTACTCTGGAAAGTAACATAGTATTAGTTAGGTTAAATGTATTTTTGCAGGTAACAAAGCAGTGAAAGCTTGTAAAAAAAGGCTGAAATTATCATTATCAAGCACCTATCCCACAAGACTTCACTCAATATTCTATTACATTATTCAATTTACCCTTGACCTGATTTTGTTCCCCTGATTATAACAATCATACAGCATTTTTCAGAATGCTCAAGATGGCTTCTGTAATAAAACCGGCTAAGCCTAAAACCTCTCCCCATGCTCTTTACAATATAAGCCCATTTTAAATTGATTGACTAAAACAGAACGCCCTCCTCATTTCTCAAGGGATTTAGCAGATGAACCTAGGTCACACTGTCATCTCCTGCATGGGCTCATGGGCTTCCAGGGCTTCTGAATTCAAGATGATGAGAAGTGATGAATCTTGGTCATATGAAAAACCTCAGGGATATAAAATTTTATTAGGTGGCAGATGCAAAAGACAATTAGTCTTCAATCCAACCATTTTATTCCTAGTGAAGGGGCTATCTGAGTCAAGCTAATTGTCTCTGCTTGTCCAGAAATCTATGAAAAAATCTATTTCTCATAGAAATGCTATTACCTTTTTTTTTTTTTTTTTTTTTTTTTTTTTTTCACTTACATCTCTAGCTCTTGCTAAGGTCACAATTTAATACAGTAAGGTCTAGATGAGATCAGAGATCTCTTTACAAAGCCAGGACTGACATACCTTTATTTAACCTGTATTCATTTGAACTATTCCAGTTACCTACCTTTGAGGAAGAAGATATCTAAAATTACCTTCAAACATAGTGTGATTACCTGTTTCATGTTTATTGGAMTATGCATATTTAGCTCTGTTTTTGTTTATCTTCTATATCCTTTACACCTTTTGAATACTTTTAGTGATTTACAATGTACTGTTTATTTTGTAACTGGAATATTGTGGATTTCAAAGTGTTGTTCTTACTACAGACCACATTCATTCATTATTTGGTATTATCATCCTACAATGTGCTTTGTTTTTCAGTCACAGATTTTTAGATGCATATCTATCTACATATGTCTGTGTGTGTATACATGTGTATGTGTGTATTTAATTTATAAGAGTAAGTAAATTTTCTAACTGTAAGCAAGGATGCTCAGGCAAGGGAGAAGAGGAGGTAGGATGCCTTCCCTGAGAAGGAGCAGCTGGGCATAGGAATCAAATGAAAAAAAGGTGGAAATCTATGGATCAGTCAGAGGAGCATCCAGTAAAACTCAAGATGAAGATTTGAATGGAGAATGCTTTAAGCAATTTGGAGAAGTCCCTGCCACAYAGCCCAGTCCTTTTGGAAGACTTTAGCCTCTTGACATCTCCTGAAATGCTACTGTGTCTTGTTAATCAAGAGGGCTTCAGGAAAGAGGCAGGTACTAAACAGTGATGCAGATACTGGAAGGACCAACTAGAGGTGATGTGCAATTGTATCTTCATTTCACTAATACGGGGGGACAGGACATGATAAACAAAGGCAACCTTAGTTGTATTGACCATGAAACCATGGAGTTCAGCATCCTGAAGGGAGAGAGAAAAGATAGAAACAGATCACAGACCTTGAATGAGCAGATTCTGGTTTAGTCAGAAACTGGCATGTGGAATCTCGAAGGAGCAGCTCTAAGGAAAAAGGATTTCAGGCAAATTGTCAAGTCTTAAGGACAGTGTTCTCTAAATACAAGACCAGTTCATCCCAATACCCAGAAAATAAAGGAYTGGCTTGATTAAATTGAGAACTCCTGGCACATCTCCAGTGGAAAAAGGCAGAATGAAGGAATGACAATCATGAAAGGCCAAATCATTGTCTGAGCATGCATAGGTGGGGTAAGAAAATTTGTAGGGACATCAATGCCAACAAAAACATCTCTTGTTACGTTAGTAATGAAAGGCAGAATGAGGAAAATATGGGACTTGTGCTGAACAGGGCAACTGAATTAGCAAAAAACAGATACAAGTGTGTCTGAGGTCTTCTATTTTGCCTCATTTTTTTGATGTCAGAGTCTGCCAAGAGTCTTTGTATAGTGTTAGGTCCTGAAGAGCAGAGAAGCTAGATATGAGATGAGTCAGGGTTTTCTTGCACAGGGACAGCTCAACTCACACAAGTCCCTGAAAGCCCATATGTTGCACCTGAGGTTGCTAAGGGAGATGGACATCCTTGCAAACTATTCTCTATCAGCTTTGATATGTCATGAAGACTGGAGAAGGTCCCTTACAACCAGAGAAAGGCAAATGTTGCAGATATCTTCAAAAGAACAACAAAAGGACAATCAGGAATGACATGACAGTTGACCTCACTTCAGTCTTCTGGGAACAAGGAGTATAAAGCACATTTCTGGGAACATGAGGGAGAAGGAGAACAGTCTCCTGGGGATGGAGAACAGTCAGCATAGATTTACTAAGAGTAAATAATTTACTAAGAATCAACTAACCTGAATGCCTTCTGTAAGAAAAAAAAAAAAAAAAAAAAGATCATATATGTGGATGAGAGCAGAAAAAGCCATTTAACTACCTGTTTCCCCACTTATCCCTTTTCTCTGCAGTCCATTATTGATCTAAGCTATGAACACAGTGTAGCAGACTGTCTGCTGTTGCATGCTTTGTACCTTGTTGATCATAGGACAGCTTCGCTATGTTTAGTGTATTTGTATTTGGGAGTTAAAGATGATCTGCAGAGTGGCCTTGGCACAATAGAGGATCATAGAATCATAGAATCATAAGGTTTGGAAAAGACCGTAAAGATCGTTGAGTCCATCTGTGAGTGGACTTGTGTCACTGAGTGTGACTTCAATACAATGTCTGCTAAAAAYTGTGCTTAACTGTGTCATCTGCATGTTTGTTGAACACTGCCAGAGACGGTGACTCCACCACTTCCTTGGGCAGCTTGACTACTCTTTCCATGTCTAGGACTTCTTCCTAATGTCTAACTTGAACCTCCTCTGGTGCAACATGAGACCATTTCCTCTGGTTCTATCTGTAGTTTTTCTGGAGAAGAGATCAGTCCTCGTCAAACTACAATCTCCTTTCAGGTAGTTATAGAGAGCAGTAAGGTCTCCCCTGAGCCTCCTCTTCTACAGACTAAATAACCCAAATTCCTTCAGTTGCTCCTTGTAAGGTCTGAGCTCCAGCCCCTTCACCAGCTTTGTTGCCTTTCTTTGGACGTGAAAGAGGATCTTCTTGGGGGTCAAAGGAATCTCTTTGCAAGTCAACACACATCCTGAGTCAACTGCAGCTCACTCTGCTCTTTGGGTTTGAGTTGGAAGCTCAGCAAGTCTGCCTGCTTGGTCAAAATGTACACTGGTCTGCATATCACTGCAGTCATGCTTTTTAGGATGTAACTGAAATAAATAAAACAACAAATAAATCTCTGATGAAGGACTGAGAAAGAAAAAGAAAACACRTGAGAGAATATTTTTGTAGAGTTTTGAAAACTTTCTACTTTTTCTCTTCTTAAAATGATACAAATGTAGTTACATAATTTCAATACACTTATTCTATGGGATATTCTCACAATATGAGCAGGACTTCATGAAGCCCAGTGAAGTAGGACCCAGAACAAGTTTCCCCTTAAGCCACCATGTCAAATTTGATTTTGCAAATGAGAAGTCTGATGTCCAAAAAAAAGGTCTGTCTTTGTATACATCAGATACAATGAATAGTTACACTATGTGACTTTTTTATCACTGTAAATTTTCTCCTAGATATCAGAATTATTAAATGATTATGTCCCACAGAATTTTACTGGAATATTCAAGGCATTTAACTTTAGTCCTGGTGACTTTAGTCCTAGAATAATTATTCCTGTCTTATGCTTAAATTGAGTTACAAATTAATTGATGTTTCTGTTCAAAGTTTATCTGAATTTCCTTACGTTCATTAGCTTTGTCATCATGCATTTAAGACCCTAGAAAAGATAGAGAAGCTAGCCAAATACTTGTTCACATACCACCAAAAAGCCATATTCTGTCACTTCATAAGCATGTACTATCTAATGATAAATAGCAAAGACAGAATATTTCCTTCAAAATATACGGCAAATATACTATTATTTTACAATATTAAGGCTTGCAACATRGGATATATTTTATATGCAGGAAGAAAAAAATATAAAACACTACTTCCCAGCTGACTAACCATCCACTGAATTAGGGCAAAACTTCAAAGACCATCTGGTCTTTCAGATATTTCCTCTTGCTGTCATTCACTTTTTTTTACATGAAGTTAAGTTCATATCACAAAAGATTCCTTAAAAGTTTTGAGTTACCAACGGTTTTAGCTAGGGCTTTGCAATCCTTTGTTGTCAGGATTCAGAAAAGTTGTAAAGTTATGTAGCTGACTCTGATAATATTTTTTTTTCATATAAGAATTTACCTTTTTTTTCTATTTCTAAAATTGAGAAAGGAAAAACAGTATATATTTATTATATATAAGCTATATTTATTATAGTAATTTTAAGTCCTATCTAAATGTAATAATGAAGATTAGTTTGTAAAAATACTGCTCTGAAAAATTAATTATTTTGCCTTTTATTTTCTCAAAAAGAAAAAGCGGTAACATATTTGAGGTTGGATTTAACTGTATAACATCAGTAACCATGTTTGTGAAAACATTTGGGTCTGATTTTGTTGTTAAATACTGCCACTATATTGACATATTCTGCAGCTCTAATGCATTGTATCTTTGTAATATAACCAATACGTATTAGGAACAGTAAAGACACTGTTGTGTGAATTAAGGTGGGTATTTAAATTAATCAAAATTAGGATTTTTTAAAAAGTAAGAAGTCAAACAAAATCTAAAAATGGTAATTGAGTTTCAGCAGGCATTTTTTATTATTAGAAAGTTACAGAAAGACTTATATATCTGTACATAATGGAAGAAGGCATGCATTACATGACCTGGAGTGTCAATGATCTATATGATTACCACAGAGAAGAGCAATGCCAGGTTTTATTGTATGATAAGTATTAAAGGAATGGACTATTGGAGACACAGAGAAATTGCATTAGACTATATCTATCTGATGTGCCATGCTTTTAGCTAAATCTAATCCCATGAATACCATATATTGCAAAAGTAATAATATAGTGCCACAAAGAATTGTGCTAGAGATATGACACCAATCTTAATTTTGAATGGCCTTACTATTCATGATTGCGTTCTTAATTTTGTGTCAGCCAATTTGATATCTCTCCTGGCAGGACCAAAATTCTTCTCTACAGTTGAATGCTCTCCAGTATAGTAATCTCCCATGCAGCCATTAAAACAATAAATAATCTGCAGAGGTTCAAAGAACTTTGCTGTAAGCAGTTACAGAGAGAGTAATAATTCATCCCAATCTCCTTGTTCATTTTCAATGAATTTCCTCAGCATCTGTTTTTGTGTCTGATCAGATCATTCCATGAGGCCATGTGTCTGTGGATGATAAGGAGCAGTTTGCAAACAGGAAATCCTCAATAGTCTATATATTTGTTTATCAAATATATGCTTTATCTTTTAAGATTTCTGCAGGTTTAAGTGCATGTTTTTTTTAAAAAAGTGCCAGGTATTTGATACCTACACCACAAGTAGGGGGCAGAGGGCAATGATGTAATCACCATGGGGCTGAGCATTGTTCTCAGACTCACTCTAGAGCTCCTCATGTCGGAAAAGAAACAAATGAGGCAATCTTTTCAGTAGGTGTTTGATTATATACAGTAGAGTAATATTTGCATTCCTGAATTACACTCAAAAYAATTTTAAAGCACTTTGTTCCAAGGAACAAAGGAAATAAAAGATTACAAAATGAAATATATAAAAGAAGGGAGAGGAAATGGCTATAATGTGGTTCTTAGGGAGATTTGGTCTTTCTAGCCCAAACGATAAACCAGCAACATTAATCTGGTTTTAGATATATTGGTCAGGAAATTAGAAATAGAGAGTGAGATTCAGGACCCACTGAACGTGTGGGAAGGTGGCCAGGCTCTGATTCAAAGTGATCAAGGGATATTCTTTTATCAGTTCAGCTAGAAGACAGACAAGAAAATGTCTTGGTGCTTAAGGCAAGCTAAGGGTTAGAAGTCTTTTTTTCTCAATTAAAATACAAATTCTCAGATTAGTTGAGCAACTTTAAGGAGTTGCAAGGAGTTTAACATCCAAGTAAATGTTTCAAAGACAAGCTATTTGCCCCAGATGTTCCTGCAATTTTGACATAACATCTTCAAAAGACCAGTTTCTAAAACTCACAGAAAAGGTTTGGCCTAGAGCAAACTCTAGTGAAGGCATTTTGCCCAGGTGGATGTTAGAGTATTATTCAATCCAAGTATATTCTGGCTGAAGGATATGATCCTGAAGCTCTCTTCTGTCACTGGAGATGACACAGTAGAGTCCAGAGGACTTTCAAATTATAAACAAGGATATTCTTTCTCTTACTGRATTCCTGCTCTTTCCCGATCACTTATTTTTAGCTTATAARTCACTATTTAAAGCTCAGACTAAAKYTGCCTTCCACTTAGCTTGTATCTCTTTATTAGAATATTGGATTCTGTCTTCATATTTGCCAATTATATTGTTAAAAACAAATATTATTCCTCCCCAGCATTTGAGCACAAAATATCAGGGAAGGACAAAATTTATGTTTCCTTTCTTCTTTTTSTTCTTGACATCATACCTCACATGATGTACATTTATATATATATATATTTTTAAATATATATATATATAATTATTATGCATACAATGCTATAAAAAGGGCTTAACTCTTTCAAACTCACTTCTTTCTTATGAAGTGCTTTCTAATACTGTTTTCTAATACTCAGTTTCTTAAGACTGAATCATGTTTTCTAGGCCCACACCTTTGCAAGAAAGTGTGCTTGGCCAGTYGGTCCTCAGCTGTAACTTGAACAATGTTCCCAGCTAGTATCTTCCTAATTACTTTGACAGGTCTGGAATAAACTCCCAGAGAGTTCATCTTATCAAATAAAATAATAATAATAAAAAGCATACCAATACTAGCAGAGTTCTTGCCTTTTTTTTTTTTTTTTTTTTTTTTTTTTTTTTTTTTACGTGTTTTTCTGAATTGTTTTGGCCTCATTGTTTCTTTGTCTTCTTGTTGCAAGAGTGAAGCATGAAGACCTATATTTTACTTTCAGGGTAGAGAAATATGTAAGAAAGCTTTGAAGAAACATATTTCTCCCCTTTTGTTGCATAAGGACAGGACATATCAACAACATCAGGAAGGTTAGAGATGAAAACACCTTTACTAAATTAATCTTTCTACATTCTACAATGTCTCCACAAAGGAGGCTTCATAAACATAGAATCAGAGGTCATCTAGTCCAATCCCTTTGCACATGCAGGGTACATTATGTGTATACTGTGTGAATATATATTCATATACATATATTATGTGAATAATTCCACAGTACATTATTTTGGAACTCCTCTATCATAAATTTGATTTTGATTCCTTGACCCTGGATTTATTCCCAAATGCATCACTTTTTTTTCCTGTCTTCCTTCTCATTGTACTGTCCAGTTTTATATTTCTTTCAGGCAAATTATGAAAATGTGTGGACATGTAATATGGTCCAACTACGTTGATTTAGAAAAAGATAGGGAAAGTAGAAGTTTTTATTGACTCAGAAGTCTTCTGGGTGATTCAAAAAAAAAGTCAACTGTGAAGTGAAGTGTAACTTAATTACTATTCCCTAAAATGATCATAGACCAGACAGTTTGTCAAGGTACCATAAGATGGGTTTCATTTCTTATGTCAGTGCTAATGATAGCCTTTGGTTAATGAAAGGACTCTTTCAGAAAAGAACAAAACATTTCCTACAAGAAGTTTAYTGGATAATCTATTTGAAGAAAATAAATAAAAATCTACAGTTAGGTCAGTACTTAAAAATACATGAAGACCGTGAAATATGTGACAAAAGATAAACAGGATTATTAGGAATAAACTCTCAYTCCATATTTATTTTTTTGCTTTTGCCCAAAAACATCTTTACCATGACAAAACAATGTATAGAAAAACAAATAAAACCTCTTTAAAGTGATTTTTAGAAGAAAAGTTAATTTATTCTTTATGTATCCTTTACTAAGGTTTGAAAAACTGATATATATATATATATATATATGAATTTTAAAGTTAAAAAAAAACAAGGCAAAAGTCACTGGTTTCACATTACTCATGACAAGTTAGTCTTTTTTTTTTTTWYMYCTYTTYTCTCTCWCWYTTTKWKAWWAWWAKRSRCWYKYRCAMAAAAAAAAAAAAATTCCTTTGGGCATAGATAGATCTTCTTTTGGTTCATCTCAAGAGTGACATCTCACAGTTCTTAAAATGCATTGCCTTAGGACTTCCTTCTCTTRGTTTCTTTTAAGACATTACCCTCATAATACATTTTTTGTTGTTGTTGTTGATGTACAAATCTCTTTTATGTCTGCAGGAGAGTAGAAGAAGCTGCTCAGAGAATCTTTTTTTTTCTATTTTGTTCTGAAACCTGCAACTCTCACTGGTTAGCTGAAATTTTCAGCTATTTATCACTTAGATCAGGTATATTTACAGGGAGTACAAGTACAAGGCAAAACAAAGCTTTCCTTTTCTGCTACTTTTAATAGCTACTCTAGTAGTTTTTATTCCTGTAAAGATATAACTTTTTTCTTTTTTTCATATCTTTGTCTCCTATATATCTGATCTCTGCTGACATGTTTGGAAGCTCAATAACTTCTTCACAAATGCACAGAATAACATGAATTGTTATTTATTGAAATTCAAGCCAGGATTTCTGAAACCCCCTCTTAAAAAAGATCACTTACTGAAAATCTGTTCTATAATGATGTAGTTAAAGTGTATTATTTGAAGTTCTCCCTTATTTTAAAATTCAGTTCTACATTTCCTAAAAGTAGATGTAATAAAATAATACTAGAGGTTTCTTTTTTGCAAAGCAGTATTKGTATGCCTATATATTTGCAAATAAAATAATTCCTAAAACTACATAGTCCATACAGCTATCTTTCATTATTTCTATATGAACGTATTCCTAAATAGGYAAATGACTCCTACAGTAAACACAAATCTATCTTTTGCCTCATATATATTTGACTGAAACCCTGGACTGCAATGGATCTGGTTATTCCTCCTACTCAGTCTTCTCTAAAAATGATTAGCAGTTAGAGTCCACAATACAGTGCTCTCAGCTGCAGTCATAATATTATATTATGATATAATATATTATAAAATATATTATTATATTATATATCATTCTTCAAAAGAGATGGTTTGGATTTTTGGACTACTTTCCTGTAGTATGGATACTAGAATTAAAATACACCCACCAAAATCTCTTGTCTTTTCATATAACTGACAAAATTCTAGTATTACAAAGAGAAAAACATATTTCATATGCAAAAGGAAGTAAGAAATTCTATAAAAGCTGGTTGAATGAGGAATGAGCTGAAAATTTTTGCACAGATTAAAAAGAAATTTGCTCAGAATGACTGGTATTTGCAAAAGGCACATTCAACTCAAATATTCTCAGATATGATGCAAAAGGAAAGTGGGAAAGATGTGAGTAAAATGACCTCTGATCAATATAACTGTGGACACTACAGACTATATTGTTTTTGCAACCTCTTAAAAATGCTCTGGGCAAGCCCATCCTCTGGCTAAGGCAGGAGTAGCTAAGTGTGTGTCGTACCACGTAGATGTTAGTCTAACCTGATTTTCAAATCTTTTTTCTTTTAAATATTAAAACATACCTTCATAGTTTGTTCTGTCACAAAATTGCCCTTCTGAAAAATTCTCATGACTTCTAAAGCATAAACCTCTTGTTAATTACTTTTCTTCTGGGTCAATAGACATAGATGACCAGTCAAACATCATCTTTTTTAAAAGCAAATTGAAGACTTGTCATTTCTTAAAAGTTTCTTTTCCACAGAATAAAAGCTCCCTAGCTCTTCCAACTTTATATATATATATATATATATATTTATTTATTTATATATATAAAGTGCTTTTAAAACCACTTATGGTCTTACTTTGACTACTCTCTTTTGTCCAAGAAAGCTGAGTGACCTATATTGTGCAAAATATTCCAGAAGAGATATCAAGACCGCCAAGAAGAATCACAGAATCACACAAGGGTTGAGGTTGGAAGAGATGATGCTGAAGAAAACTCTGGAGGCCTTTTAGTCCAACCTTTGCTCAACTAAGGTGACTCAGAATGTGCTGTCTATTACTGTGCCCAGACAGCTTTTRATTATCTCAAAAGAAGAAGAACCCACATCCTCTCTGGGTAATGTATTCCAGTGCTCTTTTACCTTTCCAGTCAGGAAGTTTCCTCATGTTCAGCATTGATAAAATCCCACCTTAGCCTTACTGCTCTCCAGTCTGAACAGACCCAGCTCTCTCAGCCTTTTCTCTYAAGAGAGAAGTTCTAGTTCCCTGATCATCTTAACAGCCCTACGCTAGACTTATGTCAGTAGCTGCATGTTTCTCCTGTAGTGGGGTGTCACCAGGGCTGAGAAAAGTGGTAGGATCAGCTCTCTCAAATCTGCTGCCAAAATTCTTCTTCATGCACCCCAATAGACCATTGGCCTTCTTGGTCACATTGCTGCCTTATGTTCAACCTGAAACTCATCAGGATCCCCCAGGTCCTTCTCTGCAGAGCTGCTCTCCAGCAGGTCAACTTGCAGCCTGTCCTGGTGCGTGGGATTATTTCTCCCTGGCTGAAGGATCCTGCACTTGCCTTTTCTGAACTTCAAGAAGTTTCTCTGCTCATCTTCCCAGTCTGTCCAGGTCACACTGAATGGCAGCACATGAGGTGAACAATTACCTCTTAYGTTTTAACACTTCTGATAATACAACTAGAATGACAACAGCTTGTCTTGTAGTGACATCACACTATCAATCCATATGCAGTCTGTACCAGAGCAAAGACAGACCTATGTTCTTTTCTGCAGTATCATTTTCTAAGCAGTTATTTTCCATTTTGCAACTGTTTTTCCTCTCACATTTGATATTTTTTTCTTCTCGTTCATCCATTTATCAAGATCATTTGCTTAAAATTGTAATTCTTTGCCATAAAGAGCCTGCAGCCTCTCACTCCTGAGTGTCATCCACAGATATTCACTAGCTTGGTATTATTCCATGTGCAAGATWGAAAACTGAAAGATGATTGATCAAAAATTGAAAGCACAAAAAATAGTATCATACATAAAATGAATATAATTCATATATAACTATATGACAAAATCATATTATATTTATAATTATATAACCATTACCACTACTAAATGAAAAAAAGAGCCAGATCATGATATAAAGTAAGCAACTATCTTTAGAGTATTTAACAAGCAGTGAGCAAAGTAGTAGTAGTAATATCTAAGCCATAAYTGCTTGGTTTGTGTATAAAAGATGTGATATGTTCAAAAACTTAATAGAGTAAAGTAATGCCACTTCTGATGGGTGTTCCTTATTCAGAAAGCCCTGTACGCTGTAGAAAAAGAAATTAAATTGGTTTGACATCATTTATTCTTGACAAATTAACAGTGACCGTACTTTAGCACCTGATTATCCTCCAAGAACTTACAAATTGATTGTTCAATAATTTGTTCCAGTAGCTTTCTGGTATTATATTTAGACTGAGCAGTCTGTATAGCTCCCTAGGTACTCCTTATTCCCTGTCTAATGATCGGTATTACATTTGACCTTCCCTACTCCTCTGAGACATCAWTGGTCATCCACAGCTTTCTGGACATCATTGCTAATGGTTCATACATTGCTTCAGCTAGTCAAAGGTAAATTTCCTAAAACTCTAAAATTAGAATGTATCTAACTCTAAAAACTATTTAACCCAAACCTTCATTACTCTTATCTGTGTTCCCACCATCTTGAAATTAATTGTTATGCATATAGTCACAATTAACCTTTGTGAATTCYATAGCCAAAAGGAAAAAGATGCTTTAGTCTTTTCAGCATCAACATATGTTTGTTCAGCATCCCAGTTCTTAAACAGAGCTATATTTTTTCTTTTCATTTCAATTTATTAATAGACTTCAAAATAAAAGTATCATTCTCCTCAYTACCTGTGAACTGAAATTAACATTGAACTGAACATTTAAAAACTGAAAATCAAGCCAGTGATGAGCAGTCAAYACATACCTTGCTTATTACCAAAATATCTATAGTAATAGTTTGAATGTATTTTTTTCTATTTAAATTTATTTAAATGTTTACAACAGCATTTTTCAGAATTCTCATCAAGTATCTTTGCACTTCATATACCCTCTATGTGTTGGGATTTAATTTATAAGAAAAAGAATAGGYAAATATTTAGTTATGTTCTAGAACAACGCAGTTCTTTCCTTGACAGGAAAAATGGCACTCAGTTGCCATTTGGCAACTGACAGAAACATTCAGTTGATATCATTGTGATAAAATAATTTTAATAAGTCAAAGTTTTAGTTTTGGTTTTGTATTGCCTTTTTAGCATGTTTCAATAAAACATTTGATACCCATATTTCATATCAGGAAGAAATATTTAATTTTAGGTATTCACTGTTCAAATTTGTGAAGCAAAACTTGAGGTTCTCCGCAAGTACAGTTCTAACCATCATTTTTGCTTGTTTGGAGAGCATATAAGAAGAGATATTCTCTTCTTATGGGAAATTCTGTCTGTTGAACTATGGCCTGTGTCTCAGAAAGCGCTTTATAATGCATAAGAACAACTTTATTGAGATACTAACTTATGAACAGTGATGGATATTCTTGCATAATGGTAGACTAAGCACATTGGTTAATTACTCAGAGATAGATTTATCATACTCCCATTTAATCCCTCCCCAGAGCAGGAGAACCCATGAACTCTTTGCATTGCTTAAGAACAATAACTGAGGCTTGAAGGGAAATGAATTGTTTTGAAGAGATGGTCTACAACACTYTGATAATTTAATCCATTTAAGATTCATGACCTAAATTTGATATAAATCAAACAGCACTAGACAGAAGGCACTKCTGAAAATGGCATAGAATATAATAATATTTAAGAAAGAAAAATACCACATAAAGAAATCTTACCACTTCTGGGAAAGTTTGTCTTATTCCCTCATCATTTTTCCTTTTTTCTCATAATATCTTTGGATTTCCTCATGCACAGTGCTGTATAAAACTATTGCAAATGTGAAAGCAATAATTTTATGGCTAAATAAATTCTTGTAGTAAATATTCTGTGGTACGGGATAAAAGGTCTTCTTGTATGGAAAGATACTTTTTCATAAAAACCAGTCAGACATCCAGAGACTTAGAGCTCTTATGATTTTTTACCAGAAGTTTTCAATCAAGGAAATGTTTGATGACATTAGAAGAACAGTTTCATTCTATTGTAGCCTATTTGCAACAAATGCAAGATTGGGGATAATTTTATATTAAAAACAGCTGAAAGCTATTGTGTATTTCTTCACAGTAATTATAAAACTTAAGAAAATGGAAAACTGTTAAATAAATTTTACAGCACGTTTGTTTTCCAGGGATAAATCTGAACATATTTATTACATTTTTTAATGCAATTAATATTTGCAATTAATGATAATACCACAAACCTGATGAAACCTTCAGTCAGAAACACTGTGGTAATTTCTAGTCTAGTGCATTGATTCCTTTCTTAAAAGTCTTATGGTTGTGTTTAGAAAAGAAGTTTTCTTTCTGTTTTTAGAATTTCCTAAGAGTTAAACATCTGGACGGAAGCCTTTAATAATAAAGCCTCCAAAATCCTCTCTTGAGAAATTTGATGAAATCTCTTCCATTTAATTGCCACTCTACTGCTAGTGCTTCACACTGAAACTAAGCTCTATTCAGCTCTTGTGCGAAATTCTRCACAAGGGTTATGGAGCTGTAAGTACTGATGCTTTATTTGCACACAATTCCCTTCACCTTTCCTTTTCTCTTATAGAGTTTTATCTACAGGAAAACTTGTAATTTTTTTTTTTATTTCCTTTCCTCTTTTAGCCCTACTTAGCTTTGAAAAAGAGTTGGATAAAAGTATAATATTGAAGACATTATAGTGTAGAATGTGTAGAATATGATGCAAGAGCATTAAGTTAAATGTTTAACTTTTCAGTACATTGTACCATTACTAGGATTATAAAAGTATTGCTGTCTTCCTTCACTTCTCCCAGTGTTTTAAACTCATTAAAACTTGCAGAGAAATAGATTGTTTAGCAAGCTGTTTTTTGGCAGCAGCACTAAAAGTGAACAACTGTTGATTCATGATGAACCAAGAAAGAAGTATGCAGTGCAAATTCCACTGAGACCTCTCTACAAAGTCCCTTGAAACTGGGGATTTGCTGAAAGTACCCTCACTGTTCACTAGAGTGTATCCATTACTGCCAGATAATCTCAGATAATTCTCAGATAACCAGAGAGCTACAACACATGACAGTGTTTTTGTATGAAAAGCCCAGAAACTCTCTTGAAAAGAGATGTACAATCCCTCCAACTAACTGTGGAATCCATTCTTTCAGATTATTTTACTCTTAAAAAAACAAGAAATTGCATTTGTCTAATTTGCCATGTGAAATTAAACCAGACAAATATATAAATAAAGCAGAATTTCAATCGTTATTGCAATTGTGCATAACATTTAACTGCACTGGTTGCTACAGAGCAGTTCAGGTCAGGAATTAAAAGCTGTAATATATATTTAGACAGTATCTAAAGGGATTCAAGCAATTCAAAATGTAAATATTCAAATTGGAATTCAGTCAGATTGGACTTTACTCATCTTGCTGTTCCCAAGTATCATGCTTAAGCTATTGCTGAAGCAGGTCATTTCTGAATCAAATAAATTATTGAAGAATCCATAAATATGGTTAAGGGCTATGGCAAAACAGATTCTGTTCATACTATTTCTGTCTTAATAACCTACTATTCTATTTCTACTGAAAAATCATACACACCCAAACACTGAGCCCCAGTCCTGTCTCTGTCTCTAACTTGTAACCCAGTGATGAGGTTAACAGTACCTACTGTGGGGAAACACATATTTGGAATTCCACCTTGTATTCCAGCTCTGTGTTTATGATTTTCTAATATAGCATAAAATTTTCATCCTCTACCCCACATTCACTTCTTCCAAAATTGATATACTCACAGTGGTCAGCCACAAATGCATTGTGGTAGGTCCATCTTATATTATTTTTATCCAGCATTTGTTAAAAGGTAATTTTTTTGCTCAAAATTACCATGGGGAGGGAAGGGACAAGGAAGAAGMGAAGATAGATGGTATAATTTATAGAAGCTGAGACATGATACATATATCTTTCACTTTTGCAGCAAACACAATGCCAAAATTCTTGCTTGAAATGTGTACTGAAATATAAGAACAGTGGAGTACCAGGGAAGGCAAAGAGAGTCAGAGAAGTGCAATGCAATAAATTGTCATTTGCTGATCCAATAGAAGTACATGGGAGTTATTACACTTTGGCAGCTATTTTATTTTTCCTTCTGGAGTTTCAGACTTGTCTTGTACATTAAGATGGGTTTCATCTGGTTAAAACTTGCACCACATTTAACTTCCTTTAAAAGTACAAACACTTAAAAAAAAAGGGAGCAAGAGCAAAAGAGACCCACAACATAGTGAAATAATGTAGGGGGGTGGAAAAGGGGTAGTAATTTTGCCCGGATAGTGTTGTCATACTTTGTAAAGCCTTTAATGCTGGAATTTATTTATTAATGATGCATGGGTTATTACCCACCATCTGTCTTGTGTTAGCAGTGGGCTGTTTCAGATTATGGTAATGTGTTTCTGATTTGAGTTGTGTTGAAAGCCAGAACAAGGCATCTCATGTGCAGTCCTCTTTGAGGCCTGCTGTTTTCAATTCCTCTTCACAGAATGGGCTTTTATTTGATTTGTTATGGGGATTTTTTCTTCTGTTGCCAAAACAGCTGCAAGCCTGGAAGGGAATGAGACACAGGGCCACATCAAACTTGTTAGCCCGTAAAAGAAACAGAATGTTCCAGGCACAAAAAGGGGGGCTAAAGGCAGAGAGAGGAGAGGAGGAGGGTGAGAGGAGGGAGAGTAAGGAGAGACAGAGAGAAAGAGAGTAAGTGAAAGGAAAAAGAGCTCTTATGGAGTAGCTACTTGGTTTTCCTATCAAAAAATGTTTTCTAGTCTAAGGTTTTTTTTTTTTTTTTTTTTTTTTTTTTTAAAGATTTCCACTACTGTAGAAAGCAGGAAATACAAAAGCAGGAAATATTTGCTGCCACCAGAAGGGGAAAAATATAAAGCCAAAAATCAGGTCTACTCATGTTTCCAATGCTGTATGAAGTCTGAAACATGTTCATGAGAGAAAGAAGAGAGTAAAAGGATAAGGAAAAAAACAGCACCTCCTTTGCTGACAGTATTTAGGCCTCAGCATCTGTCTGTCAGATTGTTAAACTGTATTTCCAAAGCTACAAAAACTCGCAGAAAAGATGATTCCTCTGGGCTTGGACTCTGGAAATCTTCGCACTCCAGCTGCAATTTTGGTAGGCTTTTTACCTAGGGAATAGTTTTGGAAAAGCTCATCACTACTGCTATATTTAAGATCAGCACAACTGAATATTTCACAGACAAAAAAAAAAAAAAAAAGAGTTATTTTATGTTAAATATCAGTGAAATATACCATCTCATTTTCAGTTTATGAAATATATTTGTTTCACATGGTAACATTTTCAGTTTATGAAATATATTTGTTTCACATGGTAACATTCATGGAAGAACTCACCAATAACTTGTAGAAAGGAATGTTCTTTACTCATGGAGAAGCACTGGCTCTGCTCTTGCTTTGTCCACCATCAAATTCAGTCTCTAAAGTCAGTTTTCACTTAGTCCCAGCCATATACATATTTGTTAGATGTCATTGATATTTTTAATGTCTTTCAGGGAACTTGTAATGAAAAAATATTTTTGAAATTTTTTGTTGTTTAAAAGCTGAAATATGTGAGAACAAAGTGTTTGTCATGTGGCTGTTTATACAATATAATTTTAGATCTTTTTATCATTTTGGGATGTATGTTGAAACTGTAGTAGCCACAACATGACCTAGTGTCAGTACTTTCTGAACTGTGATAAGATACAAATACATGAATTTCTGATATACACCATAAATTTGAGACTACTGCTGCTCTGCTATCSATTATGTTTGAAAAAGTCAAACTGAGTTACTTGGTTAACTGAGTTAACACTTTCCTTGATAAAGGATATTTGCTACCCCTTTAAGAAGTGGCTATCAAAATCTCCAGAGGAATCCCTAGAATGAAGCTGACTTGCAATTTAGCAAGTGAGATTCTCTTTTGGTAACTAGTCCCCAAACCTCCTTAATCTCTACACCAGCGAARACCTAAGAAATGACGTGATATTGTGTATCTTACAGCTGATTTTGTACTGATTTCACCTCTGTGGCACTTCTGAGTGAAGTGGAGTGAAATATTATTCCTTAAAATTCCTTTTATATTGGGTTACTACRTGTTAGGACTATTTTGTATAGAGCAGCATTTAAGGACATCGGRCAAACTCTTGCTAACAGCCTTCGCATCTGAATACCTGCCAGCAGACCATCTTTAGCAGAATYTCTAATTCCCTAATACTAACAAAATGGTGTCATGAAGAATGAGATTTCTAACTTCAACTGGCTAGGAATAGGCTAAGATCTACCTTATCACTTTTTATCTTCAGCAGATGATAAAGAAGATTATGAATATAAGGTATTCATTATTGTCAAATTTGACTGGATGTCTTTTATACAGAAAACTCAAAAAAAGGCAAAAAAAGAACTTTAAGGGATACAGAAATATGAAAAATGCACCTGTCTTTTGGATGACTTTTGGAAATTTGGACTTCAAAATATTCCATCTGCTTTTTGTTCAAAGCAAACTGCAAAATAAGGGCATGGACAATTATGATACATAAAAATAAATAAATTTAATAGAGCAAAATTAAAATTCACAGAGCAGTACAAGTTACTATCTATCTCCTTTATACTAAAATGTACCTAAAATATATATATTTGATCAAAAGACATGGGTATTTTGATAACAGCTTATCCATAGAGGAAGAGAACCAAATCCAATTTCTGTCATGCAGTTTAAGTAAATATGAAAAAGAAGCTTAGATATCTCATATGTTCCCTCACATTTTCTTGCTGTTTATGAGGAAAAGTTACTAAAGGCTTTTTTCACATTTACACTTAAATATATGAAAAGGGTAATTTAATCTGCAGAGATTAAGATATGTGAGTTCTAGTGACAGATAAAATTAGTATCTGTGAGGAATTAAAGAAGATTAGATAAATACTTTTAAGGAAATGGCCATTTTGTCCTAACATTCTTAAACACAATCTTTCACCTGTTAATTTTCTTCATAGTATCAAAGGCTTTTGTTTGTCTGAACACAAGGCAAAGCAACTATTTCAAGTTGTTTACATAATGCAAACAAGGGTACAAAGAGGGAAGAATATGCATGTTAATTAGATAAGGCCCTCCATAAGATAAGAATCTGATGTTGTCTCTAAAATCATGTTCTCCACATCATGAGTTTATATTCATTTAGAAGAGGAATTAGTTGTGCACTTACTGATTTGATTCTCACAACAGTTCTCTCTCTTCATTAGTGTGATGTTGTTCATTTTCACCTTCAAAGATGCCATTTCTTTCTTTATGGCATTYTACATGAGCTTAAAAGCAAAGCAAACATGATGGTCACCAAAGCTCATGAACATAAACATGCTCCCACCATTATTTCTAGTCATTGTTGCAATAACAAGGAGATATATGATGGAAAGAATTAAGAGATTTGACTGTAGTAGGCTAATGGAGGAGAGAAAAAGATTTATACCTCTGTAAAGCCTATTATAAATCTTTTCTATCCAGAAAAAAAAAAAAATCAGCTTTATATCTTGTCTGGATTTACCTCTTGAGCAATCTCTCAAACAAAGCAAGGAAACAAGGAATAGCAAAATCTTTCCTTACACTTATTTTTCAATATTTTTTCTTGCCTCAGGTACCTATATGATTATCATCAATTTTAATTATATCTTTATTTTCTCTCAATTATAGCACAATTGACAAATCTAAAATTGATACGGACTTTATCTTTSTAAGAGGAAAGAAAATTTCTCATCTACACTTGCACTATCTTCTAAAATTTTTGCTAAGTCAAATATAGTGTTTAGACTAGAACATATTGATTAGACTAGAAAAGGGGGAGAGAGATGACAAAAAAATCACTATTTTCACATATCCAGAAGAAAAAAAGAGACAAGATCTACCACAGCATGGAATTTAGCTTATAAGAAACATGCATATGAAGTTTCCTGGAAGTCAGTTACATTATAAACATGATAAAAAACTACATCAGTAAGCTGATTGAACCATTTCAATTAAACAAAACTATAAACGTAAATGTCTTCCAAACGCTGTCTTGTGAAGTCAAACCAGAAGAGATAATTATATACAGTACACACTCTATACAGCTTATTTAAACAGATTGCAAAATAGGACTTGTTAAAACAGGAATTTTACACCCAAATCGGTAAGTTTCAGCAGGTGTACAGATCACATGACCTGTAAAATAAATTTTCCACAGTCAATGTAGACTCAATATACTTCATAATTGTTCATTTCAGAGAGGCTTATAATGTGGGGACATAGTTTGTGGTGTCATATGGTACTGTGTAAAAGTCTACTTAACTGCTAAACTGGCAAATCCTTCAACCCCCCACGAATGRGAACTGTAGTTTTCCTGTAAGGAAATTGTGCTTCTATTGTGTATATGTGAATCTTTCCTTGCTTTTCTCAAGTTCCACATTGAGCAACACCAGGCTAAAGTCTCTGAAATCTGGGTGGCAAAACTGTACTTCGAGAGACAGAGTGTGGCTGTCCTTTAATATTGTTGGAAAATACACAGTAATATAGGGAAAAATATAGGGAATTATTGTTTCCACAATAATATGTGGAAACCACATCAGGACAAATTCTCCCCTCACAGGCACACATACAACACTCATTGATGTTAAAAGGTTTTCTGGCACTATATATCAAATGGCAAAATATGGTCCATTGTGTCAGCTACATTGTCCTGAAATTCAGATTGAATGGGACCTCAGGAACAAAGAAGAGGAAGACCACGAAGTCTAAAACTGTGAAAGATTTCTGAAGTCTGAAACTTGTATTTCACACGCACACTCTTTACACAGGTTAAAAACATTTGCTTAAATATGATTATACTAACATGATCCATGTGTTCTTTTTTTGGTTGGGCCATCTATTGAGATTGAATACTCACAGAAAATCCTCTGTACCATTTCCTAAGAGAATTTTTGCGTCATCTCAGTCCCATTATGGCCGACACTCCAGCAACAGAAATAAAGAAGACACACTTTTTTTCCCAGCCATTTCAACCACAGCGTAACATCATATTTTCAAGGGCAAATCTATTGAGGGATGTTAATAGGTTTTACAAAAATAAACTCATAAAACTCCATCTTAAAGTCATTCTTTAATTTTGGCTGCCTCAGTTGCTCAAAATGAACTTGAATAAGCATCAATTCATTTTGAAAATTTTCTAACATTAATGCTATGCTAAAGATGTTTTATGATTTTTCCAATGTGTATGCAGAAMAAACAGACAAACAAAACCTTCCATATAGATCATGCCTACCTACTTCTGAGGTATGCAAGAAAAATTACAACTGCAGATAAYGCAGATCAGAGACTCATGATTTTGTCATCCAAACCCCTAGAGGAGGATTATGTCGTCGCATACTTAGGATCTGGAAAAAAGATTGTTTATCCAAATAAGATTAAAGGGTTATAGAAAATTAATTAATAATTTCCACTTGGAATACTCCTTTTCTTTTTTTTTCTTTTTTTTTTTTTTTTGTATTAATAAAAAGTGATTTGTCTTCATTTTGTTTTTAGTGTCCAGGGTGCTAAAGACTCAATTGTCTATTTAATTATCTTCTTCAGCTATATTTACCATTTCCCAATTTGTTAATGAAGTATTTTATTAGTGTGCTATATATAGATATATTTATAGTGGAAATACACTCCCTAAATTTATTGCTGAARTGTTTTCCAGTTCTTCATTTGTTTCCATGAGACAGGTTTTGTTCAAAGGAGGAAGTTTTATATATTTTGTGAATCGATGCTGTACCGAACAAGATTTTTTCTGGTCATCTGAGGCATTCAATACACATCCTATTCTTCAATATCTTCATATAAAAGATACCCAWATCCCTATGAATTATTCATAGGGACCATCCATAGACTGAAAGTCTTATATCAGTAGAGGTTTGAGACTATTATAGACTATTTTCCACAACAGGTGACTTAAGGAAAGTAATATTCATATATGACATGTACCTCTACTCAAAAGTGCATAAGCATACAAACTTTGAGGGTGATGTACTATCACAATCTTAAACTGTCAGTCTATACAGTACTGTCCACTACCACAGCCAAGAACTATAAACAAGTTTATACTTTCAAATCATGATGTGGGTTACATAAAACAATTAGCATTTCCTTTACAGATTCCTCCCCAAAAATTGTTAAAAATCCAGTAAAAATAGGAATTCTGATTTGAGTTGGGTTTTTTTTTTGTTTGTTTGTTTGTTTGTTTGTTTTGTATTTTTTTTCCTCAGGAAGGGTGCAGGTGTGGAGGGAGTGATTGGGGAGGACCTGGAATGGGAATGTGGCAAAAGGGAAGGAAGGGAAGAAAAGCTGTGAAAACACCGATCAGTATGCTGTCTGCTGACCAGTTACTTTTATCAGCACCTTGGTCAGCTCTCTGGAAGAACTCTCCAAAAGACTCAGCAGGGCTAAAAGCAGGACATAGTGGATATAACTATATCTACCACATATAGCTATGATGCTATATTTATTAGATCTTATAGTGGAAAGGGGCCAGAGGTTTACTGCCTGGTTCAGCAACCTCTACCATTTAAAAGCCTTTTGCTGGGGCCAAATCGCTAATTACTTGGAGATCTAGCAGAGACCAACTATAGCCAAACCAGCTGCGAAACACAGCCTGCCAGAAAAGCCAGACACTCCTGCATCTTTGGTCCAACTGGCTTGAACAATAATGATGGGAATTGGCTCTGACAGATTAAAGGCCTGCCATCAAATTTAAAAGACCACTAACCAAGAGATTGATAGCTTGAGCCTAAAGGGTCAGAAATCAGATTTCTGAAGTTCAAAAGGGTTATCTATTGACCCTAAAATGTATATTTGGTCAAGGGTGAGAATTATACAGCTTTATATATAGTCAGAAGCAATGCATGATACACTTTATTTAGCATTACTTTAGCTTTGATTCACTGATGTCCTTATAGAATGCTGAGTGTTATTTTTTTTAAACCATTGCTATGGCCAAAACAAACCTTAAGACCTATGCATTTTTTTCTGAAAAAAAAAGTATGATTTTGTTCTTTTTTTTTAGGAATAGGATCTAATTTAGAATATAAATTTAATATTCTAAACAAAACAAGATTCCAAAGTCTGGGAGTCATGAGCACTGCTATACCTACACCTATGACAAGTTCACAAATGTTCACAAATGACATTCACAAATGTCACACCTATGACAAGTTCAAAAAACAATGAAGGCATTTCACAGAATTGCAGAAGCATAGAGAGACTGAGRTTGGAAAGGACCTCTARAGATCACCTAGTCCAACCTCTCTGCTCCAGCAGGTACATATAGAACACATGGCATAGGGTGGCATCCAGGCAGGGCTGAAAGACCTCCATAGAAGGAGACTCCACAATCTCCCTGGGCAGCCTGTGTCAGGGCTCKGTCACCCCCACAGGAAAGAAGTTCTTCCTTACATGGAGATGGAACTGTCTGTGTTTCAACTTACACCCATTACCTCTTGTCCTATCACTGATCACCACTGAGAAGAATTTGGTCCCTTCCTCTCTACATGCACCCCTCAGGTATTTATGCATATTGATGAGATTCCCTCTCAGCCTTCTCTTCTCTAGGCTAAACAGGCTCAGTTCCCTTAGTTTTTCCTCATAAGATAGATACTCCAGTCCCTTAATCATATTCATTGTTCTTTGCTCTATCCTCTCCAGAATTTCTACGTCCCTCTTATATTGGAGAGCCCATAACTGCACACAATACCCCAGGTGTGGATTCATCAGAGTTGAATAGAGAGGCCTCCCTTCACCTGCTGGCAACACTTCTCCTRATGTAGCCAGGATCCCATTGGCCTTCTTGGCCATGAAAGCACACTGCTGCCTCCTCGATAACTTGTTGTCCCCTAGGACTCCCAGATCCCTCTCTGTGGGATTTTATAGTAAGAAATAAGGTATTTAACTATATCTATAAAACTTCATAAAAATAAAAGCCTTGATAACTCTTATGTAGTGATATTTTCAGGAGGGAGGAGAAACAAAGGAAAAAGAAATGTCTTCAAAGTTGCTTCAGGCTATGGGACCTAATATTACAAACCATACAGACAGAGTTTCAATGCTGTGCTAGTAGTGATCCCTTTAAGACCTCAATTTGAACAAAACTGCAAGCTTTTTGAACTCATAGTACTGATTATATGAATTGTTTGCAAGACTGGGGACTAAGACAAAAACTGAAAATTTAGGTCAGGCTACRTATATAAATACATAGGCCTTCAAAAAAAAAAAAAAAATCCAGATGTTTCATGTGGATTTTGGAGAAAGAGATAATTTTAATTTGTTCAGAAATTAGGAGAGTTTTTCTTTCCTTCTATGAGCATATAGAACCTATGAAGTTGCTAAAGAAGAGTCCTTCATTTACTGAAAAAAAAGAAATGCAACTAGCAATTTGGCAATTTTGTCCCAAATCCTTGTTGAATCTTACAGGAATCTGCCTTCATTTTCTCAGAAGAAATCACTTCAGTGAATGAGGAATTAGTTCTTTTTTCACATCCTTCTATACTTTCTCTTCACCAAGTTTTATACTGGGACTGAAAGTTGGCAGAATGTGCAGTGCTTTTTTCTTAGCTGTTCRCATCTATTCCCTAGGAATTAGGCTGAGATGGTCTAACTCACTTCATGTAACTGCAACTAATGTAAGATTTCAGCAACAAATCAATATAGGATTTGCAGTGGAAACTAAGTGCACAATATGCTAACTAAATAGTATCTTGTTCTGTGAAGTGAACTCCTTAGACAGGAGAATTTCTTTTTATGGTATACATCTTGCTATATATTCAGCAGGTAGAGCAAGAAAGAAACAGAATTCTAAACTGATCAGCTTTGGAAGAAAATGATGCATTATTTCTCCAGATGAGGGAAAAGGATAAGTGATCATTAAAGAAAGGCAGGAAAGCTGCAAATAGATCAACAAGGTCATTTACACAGATACTGCAATCCCATTTAAGATAATTTGATTGCTTTATTTGCCTCAGTGGCCCCACTCGACACATGAACCTGCTCATCTGTTAAAAAAAAAAAAAAAAAAAAGCCTGCTAACCATTTTCCTGTGCTTTGATGCATTCATTTCCAAAGTATTTATTTTAAATTGAGCGAGAATTAAACTTAATGCACACAATTCCATAACAACATTCCCTGTAATGAGAGTTATTTCTTAATGGAAAGTATTGCTTTCCATTAGCATACTAGGATATTAGCATACTTTTCCAAAAGCATATAAAATATAAACCACATACATCAGTATGTTAAAAAAAAAAAATCTTCATTTACTCATTTCACTAAACAATGCAGTGAAGCTTACAAAAATGAAACACACATATACACGCACAATAGAAGTTCATCCCCACTAGTATAAAGAGGTCTCTCTGGAAAAGAAGCAGCACTGAAAAATTTGTTCCCAGTTAAGCAGGCAAAAAAACATTACCAGGGAATAATATCAAGCTCATTGTAATCTGTATCTCTAAAAACAACTTTTTCAATTTTATTTGCATTTACAATCTTTTGAAGAATTTTATAGGGTTTATTTATTTCTCTTTTTTTTTTCTACCAATAAACCCAGTATTAGTTTCAAGCAAATAAAAGATTAATAAAAATGAATCTAAGAATCTGAATAATTTTGGTTATAATTTTTAAAGAAAATATGCTTCAGTGTTTTTGCATTTATTACATTCTGCATGGCAAAAGTCATTCCACTGTCTATTTAAGTTTCAGTGGGAAAGTGTGCATGGTGGGAGAAGGAGAGAAAAATATTCTCTACATCAGTTAGGAAGTTTGACTACATTTCCTGTTAAAATATTATGATTCTTTCCAGCACTGCACAAGGTCTGATCAAATGTTAATAACAGTTTTGTTATACAAAAGAGTATATATAGATAGATACATATATGTATATAGAGAGATATCTTCATATCTAGAGATATACAGATATCTACATATATACACTTACACTATATATATATACACACATATATATGTACACACTTTGGAGTATGTTTGTACTAATCACGGAATAAAAAATAGCAGAAAACAGTTTAGAACCACTTCAAGCTCCCATACTTACGCATATTTTAATACAAAATCACAGGCWAATGGACTTATATTTTTTTCTTTCTTTCTTAACAAAGAGACTATCAAGAATGGTACATCTGGAGAACTTAGTAACCATGTACATTAATATACTATCAGGAACTACACAGAGAACCAAAATGTCYAAGGCTGTTAAATAATTTTATTTTACTAAGAAACTTATGTATATGACGTTAGATGCACATCAAAAGTAATGTTTGGAAAGATATTTGAAGGTAAACTAATATAAAATGAAATTGAGCTTATTGGTTGTAATGATCTTAAAAAATATATATATTTTTTCAGAAATGTATAAGGCTTTTTTTTTTTCATCTCTCAAGAAAAAGCCACATTCTCTGTTGCTTATTTTTCTATTTACTCAGAAATCTTGAAACATAAGATTCAGGCCACCCAATGCAGATCATGCCAGATGCAAAAAAAAAAATATATAAGTTGAAAAAAAGGTGTGCTACATTTCATTAAGTATATGTTGTCTAAATTGCATTATAAGAAAAAGAATTTAGTGTCAAAAGGAGACTTAAAAGGAAAACTCAACCCTGCAAATTCTATAAAGWACATTTATATTCATAGTGAAAGATTATAATCACAACTGATCTGAACACTATTCTAGGATACATTATTTCATATAGTGTTTTTTAAATGTACATTATGTATCAAATATATTCCTCAGTTCATTAAACTCACCTGTTTTATATTTTACAAAATCATTTTTGTCTTTGTTAATAACAGCGACTCATAGGATCCAAAATGAAGTCTAACATGTGCTACTGACCAAACATCACATACTCTGTTCTTCTTTTTACCTATAATAGACAAGCTCCTCAGCTTACTTTCTAACTAACCTTCTAATTTCTCTGCTCACACAACAGTTTCTCCTGTCATGCACATATGCAAACAGGAAGTGATCTGAAACTCTTTGGATTACCCATTCCTTGACATTTAGGTAAGACCCATCTTTTCTTCCTCTTTAGAAACTCCAACAGATCACTACTCCTTATCACACAATCACA
>NW_020456110.1:2579965-2617265 GCF_003342845.1 Nothoprocta perdicaria
GCAGCTCAACACCTAATCTGTGCTGGTGCCTGGGGTTATTCCTGCCCAGGTGCAGGACCCTGCACTTGTCCTTATTGAACCTCAGGAGGTTCCTCTCTGCCCAACTCACCAGCCTCTCCAAGTCCCTCTGGATGGCAGCACAGCCCTCCGGAGTGCCAGCCACTCCATCCAGCTTGGTGTCATCTGCAAACTTGCTCAGGGTGCATTCCGTGCCCTCGTCCAGGTCATTGATGAACAAATTGAACAGCACTGGGCCCAGCACTGACCCCTGGGGGACACCACTGGCCACAGGCCTCCAACTGGACTCGGCCCCATTTATCACCACCCTCTGAGCTCTGCCATCCAGCCAGCCCTMGATCCACYGCACCGTGCACTCGTCTAGTCCACTCTCCCGGAGCTTCCGAATGAGGATATTATGGGAGACAGTGTCAAAAGYCTTGCTGAAGTCAAGGTAGASAACATCCATGGCTCTCCCCCCTTATGACAAATAAATAACTCTTCCATATGATATTTTACAAGAAAAATAATGTTATTCCAAAACCAAAAGGGATAAATTTAATCTTTTTTCTAAGCAAAATTCTATAAGCCTCTAACTATAATATGATCTATCTATATGATAATATGATCTATAATATGATCTAACTATAATATGATCTAATTCATCGTATGTCATACAAACATAATTCCAAATGTCACACACACACACACACCATACAATATCATAAATACTATTAGGAGAAGAAAGTAGAGGTAATTAAAGGAGAACACTTATCTGGGAAAGATTTGCAAAGAACATAAAATCAAATAAAYATAACTTGCAGTCTATGGGTGCATCTACATCAGCATTTTCCTTTGGTTTGGAATATGCTCTTGAAACAAATATACCATTTTTCCCATTTATTATGTTTTGGTTCAAATCACAGATCAGTCTTGGACCACAATTTTGCATGAAGCTAAACTAGAATATGCATTCCAGTTGACTAAAGTAAAAGTCCTAGGAAGCGCTTCCATATAAATGCCATGTCTTCGGAAAGAGTGGTTCCTTGCTCTATACATCCACATAGTTTGTTAGAATAGTCTATAAGAAAACAAAGATCTTTGGACCAAGAGCAATAAAACTGCAAACTCCCCAGTTCCTTCTTTTCCTGGGAATCCCACTTCATTGAAAATAAAAACATTTTGACACATTCAAAACTCCTATAAAGTATGAGCAAGGCAAATAGCAGATAAAAATTTAATACATTCACAAACTAGCTAATACCCCTAGCATTCATCAAAATGTTCTGGACACATCAAATATAGTGGACACAAGCATACATTTCTGTTCAGCAACTTCTTATTTGCTAGGCCTATCTGTAAGGATATGCTGAACAGATATTCAGAAGCTTAATACTTACTATATGTTATTTACTTTAAATGAAAAAACAGTGCAGGACCACAGCAATTTTKGCCTGCACATTTCAGAAATGTATAAAAAATTACGAAGTTTGAATTTGGGGTAGGTAAGTTTTGTTTGTTTGTTTTTAGAAAAAGGAACTTAAGTTCATTTTCTCCTCTTCCATCTTTAACATATAGCAGAAGTTAAAATGCAAATACTATTTGGAAGAAAAGATAATTTAGTAGGTAGAAAAAGGAATCACGAAATAAAGACTCTTTCAAAATTGCTGTCACTGATAAAGCATACTACAGTAAAGACATTCAGCAGTCAAAAGCTGAAAAATGGAGAGCAAGCTAAGAATATTTATCAGAACTACTATCCTTGTTTAGTGATCTCTAGCAATTTTGTTTTTCATTTTTTTTTACCTCCTGCTGCAATGTGCAATCCAGTATAATTGTTATTGACTATTAACACACCTAAATTTAAATGATCTAGGGGACGTTATCTCTTATTGGATTGACCGAAAGGCAGATATATTGGAAGAACTAAATGCAAGGTACTTTTATTAGGATCTAGAGCAAACATTACTCAACTTCATTACTCATGATCTTTCAATCCCTGTATATGTTTTATAAACGTCTTAGAGATACAGTTCAGCTGATTGCAAAAGAACTCTTAATGCTATTTAGACCCAACTATATTTAATAGATTTTATTCCTGAATGCTAAGAAATGCACTGAAAGTCAATACCAAAGAAAAGCACCTTCATACTCTAATAGCTAACCTTAAGAACAGAAAATGAGAACCATGTTTGGATGTATTTGCTTTTGAAGTCAACTGATCACTCACTATGAGAGAGAACAGCCAAAAGCTTTGGAATAATATTAGATACTAAAAACTTTCATATCTAAAATCACTGTGGAGTTAAGTGAGAATTTTTCTTCTCTTTTTCAGAAAGAGAAGAGGCCTGGCAAGCTTCATAAAAAGATCAACTAAAAAAAATGTTTAAAAAAAAATGAAATGAGACATTGTTATAGGAAAGAATAATTTTGGCACTTCTCTAGCTGAGGAAGAAAAAAAAAAGTTGGCTGAAAATAGCCAATATGAGAAAAAAAWAWATATATATATACACGTTATTTTTATAGCAGCAATTTGGATACACTTTTGGAAATAGCACTGAAATCACCAAAGTCACTAATCACACAATTAAATTGATTTAAAGCTTCATTTTTATAGCAGGCATCCAAACAAGTTGGTTTAAATTTAAATTGTTGTCTGGATTCTGGTTTAACATGATTTCTAACAGTCGTTCAGATAAAATAAAAAAAAAAAAAAAAAAAAAAAAGCCCAAATGCCTTTGTATTTGCAAGACTTTTTCAGAAAGATTTTTTTTTTTATTCCAAGGAGAGAAGAACAATTATTGCATTTAAACAGACAGCAGTAAAAATTTTACTTCATTTCAGTTATTATCGCATATAAAATTTGTGAAGGTAGTTTTAGATTACTGCTCAGGATCTGCTTGAATAGCTTTGGTGATTTTAGATAGTCAGTCATTGGTCATTTATTCTGGCAATCTGTCTTCAAATTATGTATCAGGAGTGTTGTACAGTAGCTAAAAAATAGTAGTTAAAAATTGATTCCTTGTAGGGCAGAAGGGACAAAAAGAGAAAATACTATTTCCTCCTCWATAGTCCAAAATACTTGTCTCCTAAAAGCAGACAAAAAGACCAACCAGAAGTTTCTGATTAGACATACACTTACCTAAAGAGAATACCTAAAGAGAATCAGTACTTGGTCCGGCTCTTGTGCTTGAGCATGTTGAGTATTTCATGCTCATTGTTTTGCTCGCAGGAACTTTACATCTATTAATCTATCCTGTTGCTTTTTGGTAACTCCAAAAAAATCTACTAGTGCTAATAGTAATTGAAGACCAGTTTAACTGGCTATTGCTTTTTCATTAACTTCTTGTATATGTAAGTTAATGAGCTCCAATCTTCTTGTCTTCTGTCCATGAAAATCACCAGAAGTGGCAAGCTAAGCTTTCCTACACCATGCAAGGCCCCAGGCTATCCAGCTCTTTATAAAATACTGCTAAATAGATGCATTTAAACTTTTGTATTACAGAATCACAGAACAGTTATGGTCGGAAGGCACCTCTAGAGATCATTTAGTCCAGCCTCTCTACTCTAGCAATGACACCTACAGTATGTGGCACAGGGTCACATCCAAGCAGATTTTGAAGATCTCCAAAAAAAGTGATTCCACAGCCTCTCCAGGCAGCCTGTTCCATGGTCTGATACCCTCACAGTAAAGAAGTTCTTCCTCACATGGAGATGCAACCTCCTTGTCCTATCCCTCGTCCTATTGTTCACCACCACCACCAAGCGTTTGGCCCCATCCTTTCTGCGTCCTCTCCTCAGACATTTGTACATGGTGATAACATCCCCTCTCAGTTTTGTCTTCTCTAGGCTAAACAGGCAGAGCTCACTTAGCCTTACCTGAGAAGACAGATACTCCAGTCTCCTTACTCATCTTTGTTGCTCTTGCTGGACTCCCAAATTTCTACATCCCTCTTGTACTGGGAAGCCCAAAACTGTGCATAATACTCCAAATGCAGCCTCACCAGAGCTGAGTAAAGGAGCAGCTGGTCTCAATTGCGCTGCTGGCAACACTCCTCTTGACTACCAAGGCACATGGCTACAAAGGCTGCCTCTCGGTTATCTTGTCCAACAGAACCCCACGATTCCCTCTCCACAGAGCTGCTCTCCAGCAGATCAACCCCTAATCTGTCCTGGTGCCTGGGGTTATTCCTGCCCAGGTGCAGGACCTTGCACTTGTCTTGTTGAACTTCATGAGGTTCCTCTCTGCCCAAATCTCCAACCTGTCCAGATCCCTCTTAATGGCAGCACAGCCCTCTGGAGTGTCAACCATTCTACCCAATTTGGGGTCATCCGCAAACTTGCGTCCAAGTCATTGATGAACAAGTTGAATAGCACCAGGCCCAGTGATGACCCCTAGGGAACACCACTGACCACAGGCCTCCAACTACACTTGGCATCATTTATCATGATTCTCTGAGTTCTGCCATCCAGCCAGTTCCCAGTCAGCCTCACTGACTACTCTAACCTATGTTTCTGTCAACAAAATTGGAGAATAAGCACTGGGGACATATTTTGAAAGAACGAAAGGTCTCTAATTTACTCACATTTACTGTCATGCAGCTTTAGTAAGGAATTGTCTTCAGGTTTCTACCATCATTGGGTCTATCCAGTTTGGTGACCTTTGAGTTAATAGATCTGCATTCTCTTCACACGCAGCCCTCRTCACATCATCTTTCTATAAAATAAGTATTAATGGCTGGTTCTTTCTTAGTATTGTGAGGCAACAAAGGAAAATGAAAACTTATGTACTGAAATGCATCAAATTCTCCTAGATGTGGACATCTAGTAACTCTCTGCATGTTAAGGATTTTATGATACATTGCCTACTCATCTCTCTCAAAACGTTCAGTTGGTCCTTCATTCTACATTTCAAAATCTCTCACTTTTTTTCTCTATGACAAGGAAAAGTTTGTCACAAATTTATTGACAGTTATTGACAATGAAATCCAGAAAACAGCATTCTCTAGCATAAATATAGATTTCTAATCACTGGTTTATAAACACTAAGGGAGTCAGAAAGAGATTTATGGCTGCATTGCTCTTCTTTAAATTCCTAGAACTGCTTTCCTCTGATAAAGAAATGGTCAAAATTCTAGCAATTAAAACCTTTCAGAAGTATATTTAGGATTCATTGTAGTAGTAGTTCACATCAATAAAGTAAAAAGCTTGAATAATTTAATTTAGAAATAAAACAGTATTTGAAAAGTCATTTTTACATTCCACCAGAAGCTGAAATAATAGTAAGAGGTTACTCTCATGAATTTAGGGATACTACAGAAACACAGAATTTACTATTACATCATGGAGAATTTAACAATTTGATATTTCAAGATAAACAACAATCTTTTGATATTATAATTGAAAAATTAAATTTTCCAGTACTATGACTAGGATTTTTTTTTTCTTTAAGCTTTATCATTCATTTACTTAGGGATAAGTTTCCAATAGTCCAGATAAGCTATTTGCAAGTGTTGGACATTAGCTAATAGGAAGATCATCTGAGTAGAAATAGTGTGGATCTGTGACAGAGACTGACCCTGTGGTCAATGAGGACCTGTCAGTGAGTAACACAGCAGAGAATCCTCCAACTTTGTTCATATATCATCCCTCCTCACCTGTTGCATTCTGCTGTACAGAAAGCTTAAACAGAACATACTTCTAGTCTTGAAATATTGACATTCCTAATGCATTCAATGCCAAAGCTCATATACTTCTGTTATCAACAGACTCCCTGTAGTTCACATAGTAGCAGAAGCTCTGGGAAGAGAGATCACTCTATAGGAATACACATTAAGAAAATAATACCAAACCTAGCTTTCTTTGGAGATTCTATCTCATCCTTCCATCTCAGATTGATGAAAAATGCAAGATGTTTCATTACTGAAGTTCGTGCCAACAGGCAGTATTCAAATGCCTTGGAGAGGGCAACTGTATCTGTTTTATACACTGCATCTCTACTCAGTAGAGATCACTGCATCTACTGATCAGTAGAGACACTTTTCCAATTCTAGCCATCATGATCTCAGAGCATTTTTCTTTCAGGTCACAGTATAAGAAAGCAGAGCATCCTCAAATCTCATGTATTATATATATATTTGTATACATCAAAATACCCTTCATTGTGCATACATACTCAAATACACACCTTTTCCTGCAAGTTTTAAAATTTGGAAAGTATATTCTCTGGAATATATTTTGTTTTATGATTATCAAGACTGTATAAGAGGACGCCATCTTATCATCTCCCAGCAAGCAGAGCTGCAAATACCACCCTGATACTTTTGAAAATAGATATCAACTTCTTTCAGTCCTACAGTACATAGATTTTGTAAATCCTTTGCCCCTCCTATTCACTACCTYCATTTTCTCATCCAACACATGTATTTTCTTCTCTCACCTCAAGTCCACTTTCCATAAAGTTTGGTTTCTTCCCATTCAGTGAAACCAGTCAATAGACTAGTGGTACAATCCAACCAAAAATATAGCTTCAGCTTCCATCATCTGTTTAAGCGGCTTGCTGAAATCTACATCCTGCTTTTTTGCCATAAAGAGCAAATAGTCCACTCTTACTATTCTAAAAGTTGTGTCTATGATGTCAATGTTGACTGCTTCATCTCAGTACCCACTTAGAGAAAGAAATAAAAGGAAGATTAAGAAGCATTATACTAACATTTTGCTTGTGACCATCACTGACAACTGTCCAAACAGATAAAGAATTGATGGGGATAAAGGGCTCTCAAGCTCTGGAATGAAACAATATAAATGTATCTTCATGTAGATTTGTCTGCTGAGAAACAAGGAAAATACAACTTTTTTTTTTAATTAAATTATTAAATATTCTAAAGCAGCATTAATTTTAAATAATAGTGTTTCCACTTTTAAACTCCCTGACTGAATTTGTGTATTTGTATTATCTTGTATGTAGGCAATAAAATCAGTCTTAAAATGGCGGGGTGGGGCAAGGGTGAGGAGTAGGCTTCTCTTTGCAGGGAAAAGTGAGATCATTCTTGAAGAGTTCAATTGCTATCAAATATTATATAATACCTGGTTTTAAGTTTCTTTCACTCTTCCCATGGGACATATTTCTGTTCCCTTCTCTAAGGCTAAGATCAGCTATAAATATCTTGTGTGTACCTCTCTACTATTTTTATTGCAATGTACATCATCTTCTATGGGGCTGTTTGATTTTAAGCTATACTTGTAAATCTATGACAGGTTTTGTACTTATCTGTGTGTGGTTCTTGGAGATGGCACTGTTGTCTCTTTAGCAATTTCATACTTGCTTAACTTAAACAGAGCAGAAGTCATGCTCTTTCATTACTCTAAATTTCTTTTCAAGGTATTTTACTAGAATTACAGATATTCATGTATGAGGGAACACACATCATTCTACCTCTCCTCTTCTCTCCCTCGCATCAAATTTCAGACGTATGGGCACTATTGATTTTGAAGTGTTCTGAAACTGCTGTTTCTACTAGAGTTTCAGTAAGTCCTCAAAACCTGTTTCTGTGTCTGAATCCTCAAAATATTTAATGAGCATCTCACCTTACAGAATTAAGTGGGCTACTAGCAAGAACAGCAATTGCTTTTGAGAAAATGTTTAAATAATTGAAAACTTAGAAAGACAAAGGAAAAGAAGAGTAATGTGTAAAGGAATCAAAAGATACTTATGGTGTGAGAAGATTCAAGAAGCAGAAAGAAAAATGGAGTTAGAAAAGAACAGAGAAGAAACAAGGAGTTTGCTTTAAGTTTGTTTAACTATACAAGTATTATACAGGCATTTCTATACAGGCATTTCTATACAGGCACTATACAGGCATTTCTAATGCCTGACCTAAAACTTAGTGGAATTTTTAGAAAGAATCAGAGCTTGAATTCTAGTAAAGGGAACTTTAACTACAGTTATTACAGTAACTCTCCAAAAGGGCCTCTTTTGAAGACAGGCTATGCCTCCTGAAGACAAGCTTTCTAGCTGTGCTGGCTTTCCACAGTCCCCCTCCAGAATTCTTCTGAAGGTAGTAAAGAACTCTCTAGACAACAGCTTCACTGTTGTCACAGTGTCACTATTTAAAGTAATCCAGATTCTGATAAAACCCAGATACAGTATGCCAGAAAATTGAAGGTATCTATAAACAGCCTTAAGGAAAACGGTTGTTCACTTTAAAGCATGGTTAATAATACCACAATAATTGTCACAATACAGTTCATAATGTCTTTTTGTAATGTGAATGAGACCTTTGATATTTTGCTGGCTTTACACACTCTTACTTTACTCTTCATCTTCTTTTCCAACTTCTCCATGTGGTTTACAAAGTGAAAACTAAGCAGTGGAGATGCTTGGGGGTGCTTGTACAGCACATCCTTGGCAACAGGCCTGGAAAACATCTGATAAGATGCAAGAGTGTACGTGGCTTGAATGTACAAAATTGTCTGGAGGGCATTTACCCCAAATCAATGGCATTAAAGAGGACCAGTCAGATTAAAGAACAGGGAGAACTTCAAAGAGACTTACATAACAAAGATGAAGTCAACTGAAAAGAAGCCTGTAATACACATGAAAATTGTAATGCAGGAAAGAAACGAGGCTAGAAACAGCAGCAGCCAAAACTGTTTTGTTGGTTCTGGAGTCACAAGACCTTCCTGGTTCAGGAGACCAGCCTCACCATTGGGCACTGTGAGCAACCACCACCCAGTCGTGGGCTGACAGTGTGGGATGTGGGAACACGACTTGTGGAGGAGAGGTTTTTCCTGGTGCATAGGTCAGTGAGGAGTGCAGGGAGCGCACAGTTGGGAGCACCTGTAAATGCATTTCCACATAAATGCATTTCTGTTGATGGAAGTGCTTCAAATTGAAATGATAGTAGGACAAAGTACTGGAAAGTAAACAAGCTCGAAATTAATTGATTCAAGGGAGGGTAGGGGGAAGAATCATATATCCAAACAACACAGATTTTAGCTGAGAGATTTACCCACTTTCAATCAGCAAAGTCTATTGTTCTTGACTGACCAAGTTCAGTACTAACCAAGTTTTCAGACCAGTCTATGCACTGCTAAGCAGTGCCAACATTCTGTCTTCAAGAAACACACTTCCCCTTGGCTGAAGACCAGGCACGTCTGCACAGCAGAAATGATGGTAGCATGTGACAATGCAAACACCCCAAAACCAAAACAAATCAAACCTTTCCTGTTCGAACACTATGGCTAATCCATCATCCTAAAAATAATGCACACAGAGAACTCTAACAAGTATTGGATCAGACCTTGAAGTCATAGCTACACTATCTTTCTTCCTTTTAATTCATCTTGTCTTTTAATAGTAACCAATGGCTTCATCATTTGTTTACAGGATGGAAGTGACGTCTTTTAATCTGATCTCTCATAAAGACATAGGATAGCATGAAGTCATTTGCTTAAGACAGGAGTTTCTATTGCTAAAATAGAAATAGACTGACATTGTGTGGCATGAAGGATCCTAAGTAATAAAATAAAAATCATAGTACCTCATAGCATTGGTATGTGATATCTCATTATTTAACTAAAAGTAAGCAAACAAAAACTCTACAAAGAAAGAAATAAAATATAAAAAAGATCTACCCAAAAGTACACTGATCTTAAAACACAGCAGCAGTTGGATCACTCCTCCTAAAACCACTATTACACTAATTCATATTTAGTTTTTGTTTTTTGTATCCTCTCCTGACTCTAATTCTTTTATCTATTTATTTCTCCAAATTCAAGAAAGTATATTCTTAGAAGTAATGCAAAACTGTATGTCATATTATTATTGTATAGTAGTATCTAATTTAAAATTGAATAAAGTACCTCAGAATACGTATCTGTGCCATCAAACGATATTACTTCCTTCTCAGAGAAGAAATTGTAGTTGCTTAATTTTTGAAATACAGTGTAGAACAACTGAAAGCTGCTATTTACCTCCCATCTCTTGCCTAGGTAGAGCAGCTCATCTACAAATCATGATCTGTTTTCTATTTTAGCAGTTATTTTAATTCACAAATCTTGAAGACTGTGTTGTCATGCAAGGTTTCCAATGGTACATCTGTTTCTAATGTACAGTGAATAATTTAATGACGAGACACTTCAATGGTCTACCCAYGGCAAATTTCAGTTGTTAAAAATGTCTGGAGCAAGACGTCTTTAAATAGTAGGCACTTTCTTGGTACATTAATTTTCTCACACTCAGAAACAGAAAATGCAGTAGTAGATGTCACTTTGTGTAAAGCTCTGTTTACTTGTAAATGCTATTTACAGCTTAAACATTTTGTTCAAACTGATTAACTATAGTGGAATTTAAAACTTTTATAAGACCTATTTATTGCAGTTAATGTGTTTTCCCTTAGTCTATAGCTTAGGAAATCTGTCCAATCAGCATTAGAACGAGAGAGTGGATTTATTTTCAAATTAGACCTAATAAACGAAAGCCAACTGGATTTTGAGAACAGCTAAAATGAAAAACATAAAATCCTAACCTACAAGTAAAACATTGGCTGTGATATTTGAATTAAAACTCTTTCCTTCATATATACAAACAGAGAGAGCCAGAACATCTCTCCAGCACAATACCTCAACGGTTACAAACCCGTATCCTCATCTATAATTCATCTCAGCTAGTAATGCGCTTACTGACTGGCACTGTATCCAACAACCCCCTTACAATGTAGCAGATCTAATTACAAAAGGCATAATGTGGTTATCCCACAACTAAAAGCTTGTTTGACAAACATCCCAAACATACATAGACATGCATAAACCAAAAAAATCCCAGATTTAACTTAAATATAGTAGAAAGCACTCTTTGAAGGAGGAGAAAAAAAAGCACTAACAGAAGGAAAAAATCAGCAGAGAGATTTTTATATTGTTCCAGTATTAGCCTGTACTGATCCAAAACACTGACATATGTGCTAGGAATATTATTAAACAGTGGGGGGAAATGCTAAATATTTTTTTGCTATTATGTTAAATTTATTATGTTAAATCTCTTTATTGTAACCTACATACATAGCCTATTTATAAAATATAAGAAATCTTTTCTCCTTTTCCTCATATTTTGTCCTTTTTCTTCAAGCAATCTAGTAATAAATCTGCATCACGCCAAGCTCACGGCTAGAGCTAAGACAAATGAAGGGAGAGGTATTGGACAGGATGAGGTAAGAAGAGAGAGGGTATTTCTGTTCTTTTTTTTTAGATGGATTTCTGTTCAATAATTTCTGTAATATTAGTTCTGGATCTGGATTTAATCTTAAACAGAGTTAGCAGGCAACATGCTTCAATGATGGCTTTTTACTGTGAGAGAATGAAATTCAATAGTCCCTTATCTTCTCTTTCTGCTTGTTCCTGAGACTGTACCTATTGCAGAGAAGATCTCTGTCTCCATTTGAATGGGGAGTTCCCCACTTCTGTTTTGCCATGCTATATATATTTCTGTCTTGGAAAAATGGAAATTGCTGGGAGGAAGCAAATTATCTGATCTATCACATTTCTTCAGCTTGACAACAGCAATATACAAATTGTGCAGATGGAAGACAAAGGTGTGGGCATCTCCACYCATCACTTTGCTACTGAGCCATGGGGCCTGCAGACCTCTCATTTCTGCTGGCGACAACAGCAAAGGAGAAAAGCTCTTATTTTTAACACACAAAAATCTCTAGTTATTATAGGATTTGACATTCACAAGCTTCCTGATGCTTGAGGTACAATCCTAACCTGCATCAGGCACTTTCAGCACCTTTAGCAATCAATGAAGATAACTCCTATGCAGCTTTCCACGTTCTCTTAGATCCTATTTTTTTTTTAACTGAGCTGTCACAAGCTATTATCTGGCACACAGTTCCCAAATATTTTGTTTTAAGACATATCTAGCATATTCAGACAAAAAATGATCTGTTTTGTCACACTTTCAGTTTTATTTTTGAAATACTTTATAGATATATTTTCAATAAATACCAAAGAAAAGCAAAATCTGAAGCAACCACACAGGCAGAAAGTACTGGTGCTTCTTTTTCTTCTCCTTCATATTGGAAATATCTAGAATAATTTACTGCAAGGAAAACAAATCCATTCCTTACAGGAACATTGGCCAAATTCAGCATGCCTTAGTGTTATGCAGACTTAATTCCAGTCTTCGTTCTGAGAAAAAATAGYTCAGTTTTTCTCAGTAATGAATGTCTACAATTAGAAATCCACAAAATCTTTCCATAAGCAAATCTGAAAAGACGCAAAGCTGTGCCTAGCTTATTGTTAAACTGCCAAGATGACACTTACTCCATGGGTGCCAGAAGGTTTGCAAAGCTATGAGTATACTCAGGCACAGTTTGTTAGAAACCTCAGCCAAGCTTTGAATGGATATGGACAGATTCACTGTTTGTGTGGGAAACCATGTTAATTAAGTTAGTTTTTGATTCGAAATAAGGCAAGCAAGACACTCAGATGAATCATGCTTTCGGTTATTTGGGTCAGCAGAACCTTAAAGAAAAAACAGTGAACAACTCAGAAGAATACACAGATGAAATACTGTGAACAGAAATACACTTTTTTCTTACTTTGTGCTACATCCTATGTCAAATCTGAACAATAATGTTGCAACAGATGCTACTTTGCAGATAAAAAAAAGAGATGAATGCTTAAACTTAAGCAGCTTGCAGCCTAATGACCAGAGCCTGTAAGCAGTTTTGTTGTTGCATATCCTTAGCTCTCTATTGAAACAATACCTTAACTCGATTTATATCGCAAATAGATTTTAGGCTACGCAAAAGAATACCTAGATACCAGATCTAAAACTGACAAAAGAAGTGACACGGAGCCAGACTTCAGAAAAACAACAGGGTTTCACCAGTCACTTCCTTCTGTTCAAGTATTATTTTACCAGTTTGCACTTGCCAAGCTTAAGAAACTAGTCAAAATAACATGGAGAATTGTGGCATATCATAATTGTTCTAATTTTTAAATATCTAACAGCCAGTAGACGTCATAGTACACAGCATTTCAAAATATTTAATAAATGTGACAAAGACTAAAAATGCTATCACACTCAAAAAGTCAAAGGCATTCAGTGTCAGTTTTGATCCTTCAGTTCCAACGTATGCTACTAAATTTGACTTTTTTCTTATCTATATGATGAATGTCAGCTTTGATCAGAAGGTCTTCTACAYGTTTTTGTTGGCCTTTGTACAATATTGTTTAATATCATTTTGTATCTAAGGTTCAGCAAGCATCAGCCCTGTTCTGTTGTTGCTAATTATCAGTGGAAATTAGTGTGAGAAAAACTTCAAAATGCCATTTCCTGATATTCCACAAAATCTAAGTTTTGGTAGATTGAACTTGAAATCATGCTATCTAAGCAAAAGTTATTCAGATGAGGTTGGATTTCATTTGAACCAGAGAGCCTACCTTTCATTTCTGAGTGCCCAAAGTGGTGGACTTTGATATAAGAAATCAGTTAGATGGTAAATATGGCAATGGAGAAACTTAAAGGAGGGATGCTCAAATCCTCCCACTAGTCTGGCATTCATTCAGGCACCTGAAAAGAAATTATTCAAATACAAAGGAATTACCATGTGAATAGCACTTCCGCGCAGTTTCTGTATACGCTGTCTTGCATTTTTATCAAGACTGCAAACATAAACCAGCGTGAGAAAGCAGGTGCTATTTTCTTCTATCTTTTGAGCATCAGTCTTTCCCAGCAGTAAGCTCTGTGCACTAATGGCCAGAGTAAGAAACTCATCACTCAGACTTTTAACAAAAAAAAAAAAAAAAAAAAAAGATTCTGGGTTTTTGACGCAGATTTCATTACAGTGAAGAACATTTAAACAAGAATAAACGGAAAGGAAAAGCCACACAATACCTAACATCCTTAAGAGTATTTGAAGAAACAGTAACATGTAAGATATATTTTTAAACTATAAAGCTGTGTCAGTTAATCATCAGAAGTTTATTTTGTACAAAAGAATACAGAGGACATACAGTTTTTGAGTTGTATTTGACTTTCAACAATTTATCCCTATGAATTTACTACTGCTGTTTCAAGGCGATCTGTAGTGGTTCTAAAAAAATGGAGGCTTTGGTCCATATTTTAGGAAATAAAATATGTAAATCATTAATARTACCTGCAAGTTTTATCAAAATAGCCATTGACTCACATTTAAAGATGCTTTCAATAATCCTTCAGTGGGATTACTCTCAATTCATTAAGTTACATAACCAAATGCCATGACACACAGTATGCCAAATATAATGGGAAGATGTCTCAATACCTATAGGCTATTCAAAAATGAAAGAAGAAAGAAGTACAGAAAACATAGTAATGCATTTATTTAAAAAAAAAAAAAAGACACATCGACTTTTGGAAAACAAGAGTCACAATACAAAATTGGAAAAAGAAAAAGAAAAAAAAGGCAAGACTAACAATGAAGGGGAAAATGAGAAATCATCAATAGCTAAAAATAAATAAAAACAAGTTCAGAAAAACTTGTTAATCRTTATGAATTGAAGATAAGGATAGATGAGGAGGGATAAAAGAAAGTTAAAGCAATGATGTTCAGTGATTCTTACCAGATTAAAAAGAAAGATGACAAAGTTCCCAAGGCCAATTCATAGTAAGTTATTTTATTGTGTTGCAATTGCTATGATTTCATGGGTCTATAAACAAGAGTAAGGTAAAATTCAGCCTGTCAGGCAATAATAATTAATCCCTGATAGCTGTGCACAGATTTTCTTTTCTTTCACCCGTCATCAGTCACAACCAGTGTCACATCACTAATGCAAGCAGCAGTTTACAAAAGTATTACTCCGTTCCAGACATAATAGCCTGATTGGAAGTAATGGCTTTTGGGCTTTAAAGGCAACTTGAATACTTGCATCTGAAAATGTTATTTCCAGCTACTGAAAAAAAAAAAAAAAAAGTAATTTAAACAATATAACATTCTCTGGTGCTCGAAAAGGCCTAAGAAAACAAYACAAATTTCAAAATATCCCCTAAATTTAACGATCTTCTCCCTACCACTCACCCTTGAATAATTAGTTGGGAAACAATATTGCCAGTGAGTTATTAAGAAACATGAAAGAAATGCAACAGGCAAATATTGAAGTATGACTCAATGTATCTTGTTTATATGCTGTTCAAAAGTTTCCCATGGCCTAACATCCTCCTTGCTTTTTTTTTTTTTTTTAACAATCACACACTGCAAAGAGCGTGATTGTGGCACCAAGATTGTGGCACCAAATTGTGGCACCAAGATGCTACCTCAAATRCTTTCCTCATCAAGCTCACCACTTACCACTCCCTTACCACTATTGGCACTGCAATGGATTAGTCCTGAAAAATAAAGAAAAAAGAAAAAGAAAATAGAAAAGTGACAGTAAAAGATGTAGCGAAAGAACATTACAGGAGCCCAACAATGCCTTTACAGGTGCTTCTGGAGAGAAAGATTCTCGGTATGAATAGAATTTATATATATTCTGTCTAAATACTGAAAACAAGTTTTAAAATGAATTTCTATATTCCGAAATAAGAAATCTGAAGAGAATTTGTGCTTTAAAACTATAGTTCCTAACTTTCTAAGTTGAATTCCCTCCCCTGTCATTTGCATTGACAATTTGGATAACCCAGCTATTGCATTCAGCTATGCAGACATCAACCAGACACATTTTGCCAGTAATAATAGTTGGAAATCCAAACTAGGATTAAGAAAATTAATCGGTCACAAAATATTAAAATAAGACTTGTTACATTTCATTAGTGCAGAAAAAAATAAACTTTGCAAGATATAACTTGAATGGAAATACACCAAGCAGAAAAATTTATAGCTTTTATATATTTAGAATGAAGTAGAAATTTATTTTGAATCCATTGGCCTCTACTAAAAGAAAAATAGTCCACAGCAGAGTTCTGGAAGGCTAAGCTCAAAACAGAGATAGGTTTATTCCAAAACAAGAATGAAAACTGTTAGAAAAGAAATGGAAAATAAAACAGGATTCTGCCACAACAGCTACAACAAACAGGACCCTGAAAAGGATGAGGAATAGCTGAAGTGCCCAGTGTGTTCATGGATATGGTGGCAAATTCATGTTCAGATCTTTCCAGTATCTTGAACTAGATTCTCTTCCTACCAGGTAATCAAGTTCATTCACCATCACAGAGGTTTTTTCCCTAGTGCCTTGGTGTGAACGGAAAAAAAAGTTCTAGACTCAGGAAAGTCTTTCCCAAAAGAATATATTTTTGAAACTGAATTATTCCCACAAAACTTTTGACTTCTATAAACTAGAATCTATTGATAAGTCATTCTCATGCCGAAGTTTCTAATCAGTTCCTCCTGTATATATTTATTCCCAATTCATTTCAATAGCCAACAAAGCTAAAAAGAAACATTGAAAACTGGTGACAGAAAATGTTGTAAATCCTCAGACAACAGGAAATTAGAGAGTTCCACTGAAGTCTAYAGTCAGAAGTAATTATTTTATCTCTGTGAAGTGTGTTCATTGCCATTAAGCCTGATATATTCAACTAAACATTTATTCATGTGTTCAACTTTAGTTTCAGAGAGATTGATRCATTTATACTTTTATACATTGATACATTTATATTTTCAGAAGCACAGTACAATGTAAGGCCACAAGTAAGCATATGATTAAAAGTTCTGTTGACTAGGCCTTGAGGTGTTATCTTTAATTTCATGCATTACAATTCAGTTTTTGAAAATGTGTCTTAAGWGAAATAAAATAAAGACAGCTTGAGACCTTCAGCACTGTCCATACCTCACAGAAATTTTCATGGTATTTTAAACCAGGCTTCTTAATTAGTCAATGGAATTCATAAATGTCTTTATATCTGAGAAGTATTATTGTCAGACTATCAAAAGTATATGTATGTTAGCTTGGGAAACCTGTATGTATGTGCATTTCTGCCAAATGGTGCTACAAAATGTCATAAACACTTTACATTTAAAGGGTTTGCACCAGACTAGGGTCTGACAGAGAACAACTTTAACCCTGTGTGCCGGTGCAAAAAACGTTCCTTTCTACTAGGCTGTTCTGTTTCTGAAAAATTCCCAAAGCACATAGTAAGCATCACCTTCCACRTCTTCTGTTGAATGAGAAGCCACAGCTCATCCTAGAGGCATGTGGACTTTATCAAGTTACCAAAATATAATTTTATAAATTTTAATTTCACATTTTTTTAAAATAATGAGAGTAAGACAAAGAGTATATTACTTATTCAGAATGAGAACCTGTTGTAAAGACAGTATTAGAGCAGCGCAATTCTGGCAATTTATTGCTATAAGTAATTCTGTAGCTCATTATTTTCTATACAAAACCACTTTAAAACCTTTCATATGTTTTTAATATAGCACTCATATTAAGAAATTACCATTTCCTCTTCGGTCTGCAGCCTCTTAAGTCTCAGAGACTGAATTCTTAAAACAACAGTGTTTTGACAATTGTTATAAAACCACAGTGAAAGCAAAACTTATTAGCTCACCAGGTCGCAATTTTTAGAAAGTGTTTTTCTATTTTTTTTTCTATTTGAATATCATTTTAATTAATAAAAGGGTCACCCTWAGTTCCAGTAGTTCAAATTGCATAGTTCTTTATCAAACAGGGTGAAATTTAGAGGTTACCTGGCATATATTAGCCAGGTTACTTGACAAAATACATATTTGCTGCAAATGTATTAGCTTAAGAGCCACTGTATACCTTGGGAGGGAGAGAGAGAGATATCTGGACAAAGAAGAGAGGAATATTGTTACTTTGTTTTCTTTCTATAAAGAGTATTTAAAACACGGAAAAATAAAAATAATATTATAAATTTTAAAATATTAGTAAACTGATGATTAAGCATATATGCAAATACTTTTTCTCTAGGCATAACGCAAAGATAAGTTTTTTTGCTAAATGTGTAGTTATTTAATTTCCCTATATATAGCATATGTTTGATGCATGATGCCTATTTAAATATGTTTGAAGTCCTAATGTTGTGGAGGCAGGTATTTTCTTTTCCTGTCATTTCCAAACAAAGAAATAATAAAATCCAAAACAAAAAGAATCAACGTTCGCATTCTAACATGCTTCTGATTAACATTTGTATTAAAAAGACAAAAGAGAGTTGTTGCAAAGGCCAATGTTTGATATAGCTATTCACAACAAAATATTGAAGGCATTATGACAGCAAAAGTGTATCACCAGCAAAACATTGGCAACAACCAAAAGTAACAACTTAAATCCTCTTTTACTTCAAATCTTTACCTATACAGCTTTAGATGAGGTTTTGGCATTTCATATTCAATAATGACTGACAAAAGAGGAACTACTACTGATATTTCACTGTCCAAAATGACCATGCAGTTCAGCTGAGCTTTGATTCATACCCTGTTAAGCATGGCCAGGCTTTTAGCTTTAGCTGGTTTTATTTTATTAGTCTAATTATCTCAATATTGCAAAGTAACAAGTTCAACATTCAGGTTTATTTTGTATCTTTGCACTTGAAAGGCAAATGTTGTCCATAAGATGATCTTGGCACAACAAAATCTCCTGACAGAGCCTTTAAGGCATGGAAATATTCCAGGGAACTGTTAAAGTGCAGCATGTGAAGGGCTGCAGGCATTGCATGGGTTGATGACAAGAAAATCAAGACCAAAAGCAGACGATGCATTTCAGATGAAATTTTTTCAAGTAATAGCTAAACACTGGCAAAAAGTTGAAGGATTCTTAAACATAACCATATTAACATAAMCATAACCATATACAGTTTCAGATCAAAGAATATTATTTTAGTGGCTGCAAAGAGTTCAACATTTGCAATAGGGAACATTTGCATTTTAAGGGGAATCTCACTGTTTTAGTACTTCATTAATGCCAAAATTTTTCAAGCAGTTAAACACAAGAGAAATATAGCACACTCATTATGTACATATCATTTTTATATGATTTCTCAAAAAAAGATTTTAGTTTCTCAAAACAGACATCAAAAAGAAATATCAATAGTTGCATTTAATCATGCTTTCAAATCTCACTACAGAAAAATGTTCTAGTAATAGTTCATTTCTCATATGCATTCTCAATACAACTTTTGAAATATATCAATTTGAAACAGTATTTAAGAAAGATACACTCCCTCTACTCTGTATATATACATAAGGAAAAATTACATTAGAGATGCAAGTAATAAAAAATGTTGCCTTTATTAGATTTGAAAAAAATTAGAAATCATGAAAAAATCAATGGTCTTTTCCTATCATTTTTTTATTTTTTTAGAAGGTAAATGGAAACATGCAACTAGAGTGTTCTTTTGGAATAGTAAGTCATTCTTTGCTATCACTGTCTATCATATCCTAAATTCTTTACTAAAATATGACATATTTCATTTTGAAATTAGGCATGGTTTACCCCTTCATAATCACAGTTAGAATAGTAAGATTAATAGTAAGTAAGTGTAAGATTTAATTTCTGTGGCATTTAGAAAACTCATTTTAACAAATCCTTTCCTTTCAGTGCAGCAACATATTTCAAAAATAGAAGTGTGAATTGCATGGTGAACAAAAATAAATGGARAACTTTGCCTCTGTCCTTGACCCTACCATCTATGTCTACTTGATACTAATGCTAACAGTACAAAATCCCTAGTTCCTCATTTTCATCAGCCAGTTCAAGAGTTTGATACCTGTTTTGAGAAAGGTCCTTGGAAATAGATGAAGCCACCTGAACCTGTATAGTATTTTATAAAACCTCAATATACAAAAAAAAAGTTTTAATATGGACTACTCTTAATATTAAAAAAAAAAATAAAGAATATCCTAGGTATCACAAATTTTATGATCAGTGTAGATACTCTGGACCTTAAGCTCTCTTAGCTTTCACACTGTATTTGAAAAATGCAATGGCACACTTCTTCACTTCAGAGAGGTATTGCAAGATAAATTAATATTTGAGAAGTTTTAATGACAAAATTTACAGGAAAGTCTACATGTAAACAAATAATGCATTCATTGGAAACCAGTTTGGATAGCATAAGAAYGGCCAAAGGCTGCACATTGAGAAAAAAGTAAAAGATATTGATAAGCTGCCAAATGAATATCATTCATCCTGTCCACAGAACAAAAGAGAAATTAATTATATGGAAAATACAATCTGCATTCATGTGATGGAAGACCATACTACAGGACATTTGACTTCACAGGTAATCAACAATATCTCTTCTCTTCCCATCAGCTGAGTATGCCACCTTAAAACACTTCCTACTGCACTAGGAGAAGATACAGGTTTAAGAAACTTTGGACACTGCACAGTTCTCAGGTTTTGATATGGAAAACCTTTCTGTTAGTGTCCAAGACATAAGCTTGAAAAACTGCTGACATCCTTCCTTCTCAAAGCAACAGCAGAAGATCCAGGTCTAGCTGACCAGGGCAGAGCTAGAAGTTATCTTCTACAGAATGATCTAGTAGCAACTAACTACTCTTTGAAGCAAAGAGAATCTGCTTTTTAGTATTGCTGCTGGTAGACAGCAATTCTTATGGCTCAGAATAGCCTTGGGTTAGCTCTTCCTTGTGACAGATTACTAAATCACAGATTAAGCCTTAAAACAAGTGCCTGGAACACAAGTAGAATCTCCAGAGGAAGCCAAACTGCAACAGTCTAGAAAGCACATGTGCAGAGAGAAATATTCTAACTGATATTGTATTAGGGGCATGCTATGCATAGTTTACTGAATCCATCCTTAATTTTCAAATTCACTTAGCAGTGGCCAAACATTGACCATAAAAATTCTAGTATATTTACATTAAAATATATATAGGAGCTGAAATACAGTTTTTCTGTGATTACAGTTGTTCTTGCTCTGTCTTAGTTTTATATCATATATGAAAAACACCTCAAAATCTGTATCTCAATATTCACTCTGAGGATATTTCCATTTCTGTAATGTACAAATCATACGTTCTATTTTAGGAAAAAATAGTTCTTATTATTTACTGTAACTTTGTCTCTACTCTAATTTTACTTAACATATATCAACTGAAGTAAGATGACAGACTTTTCTGTTAGATTTTCTATCAAAAAGCTACAATCTCTATTCACTCTCTAAAGAACAGAAAAGCATCCAAAGTTCTGCACYGCATGGCTGATTACTACAAAGTAACTTGGTGTGCTATATGGTGAATGATATGTTTTATTATTTAATAGTTTYCTTCTTTTAATGACATCTCCAACTGTATAAAATAGTTCACTTAAGTATAATCCAGTAAATTTAGAAACAGTGTATCAGGGTCTTCCTCACTGCATCCTGGATTTTGACTAGCCACCTTCACTGCTAAAATGGCTATTAAAGTAGATTATTTCTTTTCTCCCTTATGCACCTATTTATGTGGCTCTCATCTGGGTTCACTGTTTCATGCCAGAGAGCACTGATTTGAGCACAGTTCCTTGATTCCCAGGGATTACTAGTTTTCCCGTTGCTAAAGATTTCTTTGGAAAGATCCTTTAAGCATGCCCTTTTAAAGATGAACATCTAAACATCTACCTGTCTCAATGTGTGATTACTTATCCAGAATTTTATAACTGAAGCTTATTGTTTTGTATTGTAATTGGGATACTTCATCTTCAAATGCAGCATTATAGTATTAAGTTAGAAGGTTAAAAAATGGGTAGCTGTAATCATTAACAGTATGCAGTTCTCCATATGTAAGCCAAACATTAAAATATTTTAAGGCAAATGGTAAGCACTGCATATAATTATATTACATAACTTTTGCATTATCATCAGATATATTCCTGCAATATAGAAGTACATATACTCCCACTATGAAATTCAGAAAATAAAATCTGTTTTATTCAAAATATTTTAACTACGCTCACTTAATATAACCTAAATACAAAGCTAATCTTTTTTTTTCTGAGCTGAGTCCTTTGAAATAAGAAAAGATAAGGAATACTAGTTCTATATCAGTCTTGTTACAATACTTGAAAGAATAGACAAAAAAAGCATAACATTCATTCTTTTTGTACAGTATTAAGACTGTAATGAGAACAAAATGGCATAGCATGTTCATTTTCATGACTGGGACTGTGAACAAGAACATTAACAAAATAATATTAATCTATTTTATTTTGCTAAAAGTAAAACAGTTTTGTCAAGAAAGATTCTGAATTTTTCAAAAAAGTATATATTAGGAAAGCTGAAAACTTAAACATAGCTCATTTGAAAGACATACAAAGCTTTTTTCCATCTTAAAGCTAGAATACTAGGTAATTTTTTAGTTTGCAAAACTTTAAGGCAGGATCACTTTCTGAATTACTATTGATATAGGTATTAAAGCAACTGCAACATTTCTGTAACACTAGTACACAAGTAATCATTTTCAGGAAGAAATCAAGGTTCGTTTAGGGTTTGATTTTTTTTTAATCCTAACTCATAAAAGACTCTTTTTTCTTCCTAGACCTGGTGTTTCTTACTGGGAAAAAAAAAAAAAAAAAAAAAAAAAAAAAAAAAAAAAAAAAAAAAAAGGCTAGAAACTAGGTTTCTCTGAAAGAACAGAAAGTACGAAGCCTGGACAATGCCACCCCCCAAAAAAATGGCTTAATAGCGATGATAGAGAGGCATATACACATGCAAGCAAGTGTCCAGGCAACAGAGWGCAATGGATCCCTGAGATAATACTGAATGACCTGGCATGTCTACCATGCACACCCCTATCAGCAAATTGTTCTGTAGCAAATTTACAATTTTTCTTCTATCAGTGTCAACATTTAACTTTTCAGCATTTGGAAAACATCTTCCCTGTGTTTTCCTATGCATACAGTTCATCAATGCAATCATGCTTCTAAAACTTTCAGTTCTGACCTTCCCTTATTAGAAATCCTGAAATCAATTCTTTCTTTGAGCTGCAGCAGCTTTAATCATTGGCACTGGGGCAACTGTCAGGGCACTGTCAATCTTGTTATATTCCAAAGTATACAAATCTTACTAGCTGCACTAGCTGGCTCTAACATTATAAGGAAAGTTGTTAACCCTGAGACACTTTTTGAAATTACAGGCAGAAGTTATACATAAAGATTTTTTATTCCTTGTCTTTTTGTGATAAAGGTAAGGAAATAATTTTTAAATTTTATTTCAAGTAATAGATGCCTCACTGTAAAGTTTCAAACACACATCATTTGTTGTGCCATTAATATAAATATAGAGGTAATGAAAATATATTTGTTATTTCGAGAAAAATGAAAAAACATTATCAGAAAGTTTTCAATCACACCTCAGTTTAGTTTAATAATAAATGAGCTAAAACCAGCTCTATCAAAATGAGAACCTCATTTTCTGGAAACTCTCGTTTCCGACCAGAGCATGAAGTTATCCTGGTGTAGATGTATTATTGGTACTTGCTCATGATTCAGACACAAAACACTAAAGTTCTCCTGATGAAAACATATTCTGGAAACCAAAGAAAGTGAGCATAATAAGGAAAATATCCGAAATGCTGGATGATCAGTGAGATGTACCGCTAGTCTCAGCCCAGGAATTGATACAAGCATCTACCAAGAGACAAGAAGACATTAACGTCAGTGGCAAGCCCAGATTTGTAATCTCAGCAGAAAGACTAATTTCAGAGACACTAATTGATCAAAGCATACAAGCATGTGCTTCAGTGATTTACAAGATATTGTGTGAAAAACTGCAGCTCATTCTAAGACTTGTGGGCATCACAAATCTGCACAGTATCTTGATGGTTACAAAAAGTTACAGTTAAACACTTACCGCAGAAGAGGGGCTGCTGTAGGTAATTCTGACATTCCATATCTGTCTGTAGGTAATTCAGACATTCCACTGTCAAAACCCAATGAGCCTTAAACAGAATAGGAATTTTACAATTTGCAGTATTCTTGTAGAAATTTCAGACAAAATCACAAATACCTGTGAATAAAGAATCTCTGCTAAAGATTTGCAATAATTACATATATATATATATATATATATATATATATATATAAAGGAAAAAAACAGAGAAAAACAAAAGCAAGTACCACATAACCATCATCTAACTGAATGCTGATATTTTAAAATTTGGATTAAGAATTTTCTTAATAAAGCACAAAGATAAGAACACACACAGAATAGCACAATAAATAAATAAATAAAATACATTGAATAACAGTTACTGTGATCAAAAAGTCCCAACCTAAAAAACAATCCGTATGCAAACACAAATAAAAAGAAATTCAGTCACATAAACCAGCAGACATCTTGCAAACTTTATAAAATTTTAAGTTCCTGTACTTAATGCAAAAGTCCTCATAAACAAAAAAGCTTTCAGATTCATAAATAAGAAAGCCACAGATTTAATGTTAGATACATATGATTTGGCTATAGAGTAATATATGAGCAAAAATACTTCTAAAAAACTTAAATTACTATTACTATGCTTATATAGTTACTTATACTATTACTATTGACACTTTTCTTACACTAAAACAATATTATGAAAATAATCCAAGCAAGTCTTCATTTCCAAAAACAATTTTCATCATCTCCCTCCTTCCTTCCCCTCAAACAAATTTTGACCATACAGCTATCAAGTGAAAGCCAGCTTTCTAGTTTTCGCTTGTTTAAGTTCCCTCAACTTTTGACTGGTAAGGTATCCTTCCCACTTGCTGCTTATATTCCTTATGCACATGAAGCAAAGAACGTATGGAGAAAAGTCAGCAATATGTTTCCCATTCTCTAAAGCTCTTCTTACTCTCCATATGGAGTTCTCAAAATGTACCAATGTTCATCCAAAAATTTGATTATCTGAAATGTGACTTCAGGCTGGGGTGGGGGGATCTAATTGGGTAAGAGAAGAATCTCCCTTAGAAGATTCAGAGGTTAGAGAGATGGGGAGTGTCTGGACTCATCTCTTACAGCAATATCAAATACTGCGGTAGTTATATGCCTGACTCTGGCAGTATCAGATATACAAACCATCTGTCAACTGTAGGTCCAATCACTTTCAAAACAAGTAGTGAAGTTCATGAACAGCACGATTTATTCAAATGCAACATTTACAGAGTAAGTTTTGGGATTCAGTACAGGAAAATCTATACTGCCCCACGGGGCTCTTAGCTAGCTCTAAATGTACAAATGTGCAATCATCACTTACCCGAGAAGACAGGAGAGAATTCTCAGTCTCTATAAGTCTCCTCAGGCAGCAGACACTTCCTCCTCCCCAACCCAACGGGAGGAAAGGGGGACCAGCCCATCGACTGATTCAGAAGTTATGATGAAATCTTCCCCCCAGATTCTAAGTCTACTCAAGCAGTGTCCTAATCCAAGGCAAGGAAAAGGGTTCAGTGTGTTGACAGATCCAGAAATTATGATGGAATGTTCCCACCAACTCTCCCCTCCTTAGTTCACCTTATATATATATAGATATATACACATTATATTTTATATATATATTCATTTCACATTTAGGTGGAGCTTGAGTGACTGTAGTCATACTGACTTTTGTTATTGGTTGGTGAAAAAGTCTCTCATTTTCATTTAAAGATCTAGCCAATAGAAAATCAAGAGAGCATGGTCAGTGAGGAGTGGTCGTATCTTGGAGGTAGGTAAATTTTGGGATGGAGGTGTGCATTGGCATTATAATGAGACTGATACCAAATCAATGAGTAAAGTTCAAGCAAAGTTCATCTGAAATGAGTGATTTGCCACCCTTCCTGGCTCAGTATCCAAAATCTTATTGTATATGTCCCATTGACCAGCTTACCAGTGGTACAGCACAGAATGTACAACAGAGTTTGTCTGTGGTGTCTCCACTTTGCTCCACCCTCCATTACTGGTCTTTGTAGCTGCTAGGGAACCATGGGGGAGCAGGGTCCATGCAAACCAACCATCTTGGAAGTTGCAAGTGAGTATCACCTCATAACTTCTGTTAGGTCCTGGCTTTTCTCTATGTTCCCCTTTTCAAGCAAATCTTCCACAATATCACAGAATATTCAAGGTTGGAAGGGACCTCTACCATTTAGTCCAACCTTACCGCTCAAGCAGGCACACCTAGAGCATGTGGCACAGGGTGGCATCCAGGCAGGTTTTGAAGACCTCCAGAGAAGGAGACTCCACAGCCTCCCTGGGCAGCCTGTGCCAGGGCTCTGTCACCCTCACAGTAAAGAAGTTCCTCCTCACCTGGAGATGGAACTTCCTGTGTTTCAGCTTATGCCCATTTCCTCTTGTCCTATCGCTGGCCACCAATGAAAAGAGCTTGTCCCCTTCTTCCCTGCATTCTCCCTTCATGGACTTACACACACTAATCAGATCCCCTCTGAGCCTTCTCTTCTCCAGAGAAAACAGGCCCAGCTCRCTCAGTCTCTCCTCATACGAGAGATGTTCCATTCCCTTAATCATCTTTGTTGCTCTCCGCTAGACCCCCTGTAGGAGGAGAACCCAGAACTGCACACAGTACTCCAAGTGAATATCGTAGATTCCCATGAATCTATRACACGATATCAAACTGTTCTGATTAATAACTTGTTAAGTGAAGAGTTACGAAAGCTGCAGAAACAGAGTGACATTCTTGAGAATAATATACAATATTCTAAAATGTGACCAGGGCCTTGCCCATTATCTGCATCATACTTCCCATCCTTCTCCCAGAATTCCTCTTGATATTGCTTCTATTTTCCTTATTTGCATGCTAAAATAAAATCAGAAAATGTAACATACGGAGAATAATTAAAATGATATTGCTCTTGAATTCGTTTGTTTGTTTTTCTGAAATTGAATTTATTTTATTTTGAGGATGGAGAAAGGTTCCTTGTTCAAACTAATGGGGACAACATCACATGGTACAAAGTCATATTTATTGGACCTTGAGATGCCACTTTGCAAAGTGGGCTTGCTGGAGTTTCACATAAGATAATAGTAATAGTAATAGTAATAATAATTAATAATAATCCCAGGCACCCATAGAGATTAGGAGTTGACCTGCAAAGCAGCTCCATGGAGAGACAAGGGTTGACAAGTCAGGTAGCAATGTGCCTTTGTGGCCAATAAGTTCAATGGGATCCTGGCTTGCATCAGGAAGAGTGTTGCCAGCAGGGCAGTGGAGCCCTGCTGCCCCTCTACTCAGCTCTGGTGAGGCTGCATCTGGAGTATTATGCACCGTTCTGGGCTTCCCTGTACAAGGTACTCACTTAGCCTCAGGTAAGGCTAAGTGAGCTAGGCCAGTTTAGCCTAGAGAAGACAAAACTGAGAGGGGATGTTATCATCGTGTACAAATATCCGAGGAGAGGACGCAGAAAGGATGGGGCCAAACTCTTGGTGGTGGTGGTGAACAATAGGACGAGGGATAGGACAAGGAGGACAAGGAGGTTGCATCTCCATGTGAGGAAGAACCTTTTTACTGTGACGGCGTCAGACCATGGAACAGGCTGCCCAGAGATGCTGTGGAATCTCTTTCTTTGCACATCTTCCAGACCTGCCTGGATGTGGCCCTGTGCCACGTGCTCTAGGTGTCGCTGATTGAGCTTGGGAGTTCAGTAGATGATCTCTAGAGGTCCATTCCAACCTGAACTGTTCTGTGATTCTGTAAAACTTCCAAAATTTTAKAAAATTTGTTTAGAGTAAAAGTGAATTTTTAAAAGTCATCCTGTAGCATTTTGTAAAAATGAGAATTTAGTAAATGGGATTCCAAGGTAAAGTTGATGGACTTTGCAGTAACTGAAATAAATATTTTCATTTTTCTTAAAGTGGAAAGCTGCATAAAACTAGACTGCAGTGCTGAAAGTGTTACTTTGCTATTCCTCCCCCATAAGCCATTACTTTTAGAGATTTCAGCACGTCTTGTTCTTCTATGAAAAGCAGAATAGAGAGCAGTATATATAAAGTAATGAATGTATTTCTGACAAGAACTTCTCACTTTGCTTATAAGCTTGCTGTCAAAGTGCATTAATGCAAAAACTATCTCACATTATTGTGGCAGAAGAGCTGTTTTGCTTTGTCAAAGCACAGRCCTAATCAGTCTGCTAAATAAGTAGGAGCACATTTCAGAGCCAGCAATAACACCTAGGTACTGCTGTCTAAACTTGTTTGAAACCGTGCTTGCCAGACCACTCCTTTAATTCACTGGCATTCACACTTCATTGATAGTGGGCTTGCATTTGGACAAGGTCTTCATTTTCACCTTCTCTGTCATTTCCCAAGGAAAATGAACAATTTTGCTGGGGTGCACCTAGGTTCAGTTCAGTTCAGCTGGTTCAGTGGTAGCTCTCTATACTAAGTAAACATCTATATGTATGTATGTCTTTGGAAGAATTAATGGATAATTTATTTCCAATAATTAGTGTTTCTTTGTTTTCTACTCTAAACATATACAGAGCTCACTGAAAGCACTGAGTCAACACAGCATACACCGAAGTCTACTGTTTATCCAAAAATCATACAGAAGTCAAAGTGCCTGCTGCCATTAAAGTCAAAGGCAGTTTTTCACAGACCTCTAGGCAAATAGGTCCAAACGGAGGAGATTTAGTGTGAAATCCCTTTGACTACACTGTTAATGACCCCTGATAGAGGGGGAAACAGTATTTCCTTACTCACTTAGCCTGCAGTGTACAAAAGCATTTAAGCGTAAGGTAAGTTCTTACAGAGTCTAATACATCGACTTCCCTGCTTCTGCTCCTGAAAGTGATCTATCCAAAGAGTATCATGTTGATACCTATTATCGAAACTGGCTTTGTGACACAATGTAGAAAACAGTCTGGATCTTGTTAAGTTTGCAAAAGAAATTAAGACTCTAAACATTTGGGGTAAACAGAGAGATTTCATCCCTACCACACAGGCATACTTGAGCCTCCAGTACCAATGTTTAGATTTGGGTTCTGGATTGTTTGCACTAACTGAAATATTTCTGAAAGATTTTGTTTCCAGTTCTATCTTTCTATTCACATACCTCAATTACTGTTTTAACTAATCTCTTATTTTTATTTAATGAACAAATCTGCAAAAGATGGAATAGAACAGCAGGATAACATACATTTAAGACATATTAGGTATTTGTTGTAACTAGCTCTGCAGCCAGTTCTTGGTATACCAGCACCCCTCCCTGACATGACAACAGTTTCCTCAAAATCCAGTTGAAGATGTACTAGATATTTAACCAATCTGAAATTAGTCGAAGTGCTACTGTCTGCCTAGCAGTGTTCAGGGAGATTTTTTTCTTAAATTGCAGAAAATGTGAATATCTCAACCACATTAAATGATTGTCTTGAAGTCAGAAAGTAGGGCAAAAAGTAGGCATGATAAAATCATGAAACCTTATGAAGGCCTCCGTTTGAACTCAGAACTTTGCATAAGAAGCATTAATACTAGAGTCATTCCGAAAAGGCAGGAAGGAAGGCAGGAAGGCAGGAAGGCAGGCAGGCAGGCAGGCAGGAAGGAAGGAAGGAAGGAAGGAAGGAAGAAAGGAAGGAAGGAAGGAAGGAAGGAAGGAAGATGGGAAAAGGAACTCACAAGATTACATGTATTTGCTTTGTCATTTGACTCACGTCATTCTCAAGGGGACATGACTATTTCTTTTCTGTTTTACTTTTTTTCTCCTTAAGTCTTTTCATAGTAAAATTCTCTCAGTGATTTCTGGCCACTACTAGATAATAGCAATACTACCTATAAGAAACCATTATTTTAAATGCTTGTAATAGCTAAGATGTATTTCGAAGACACATTAATAATTCAAATTATTGAATAAATTAAGACACGTTAATTAATGGAAATCTTAATAATTAATTACCCTCTATGGAATTTATTACATAGAATGTAACGGAAAACACATAGCAATCTGCCCACTCACAAAAAGCCTTGTGGAATATATTCAGTGGGTTCAGCAGGCTTTACAGATTCACAGATTCACAGATTTACAGAATATTTAAGGTTGGAAGGGACCTCTAAGATCATTTAGTCCAACCTTCCTGCTCAAGCAGGCACACCTAGAGCATGTGGCACAGGGTGGCATCCAGGCGGGTTTTGAAGACCTCCAGAGAAGGAGACTCCACAACCTCCCTGGGCAGCCTGTTCCACTGCTCTGGCACCCTCACAGTAAAGTTCCTCCTCACCTGGAGATGGAACTTCTTATGCTTCAGCTTGTGGCCATTACCCCTCGTCCTGTCGCTGGCCACCAGTGAGAACAGCTCGTCCCCTTCCTCCCTGCATTCTSCCTTCCTGAACTTATACATATTAATCATATCCCCTCTGAGCCGTCTCTTCTCCAGAGAAAACAGGCCCAGCTCACTCAGCCTCTCTTCATACGAGAGATGTTCCATTCCCTTAATCATCCTGGTTGCCCTTCTCTGGACCCTCTCCAGAAGCTCCACGTCCCTCCTATACTGGGGTGCCCAGAACTGCACACAGTACTCCAGGTGCGGCCTCACCAGAGMTGAGTAGAGGGGCAGGATCTCCTCCCTTGACCTGCTGGCAACACTCCTCCTGATGCAGCCAGGAKCCCATTGGCCTTCTTGGCCACGAGGGCACACTGCTCACTCATGGTTAACTTGGTGTCCACCAGGACTCCCAGGTCCCAGGTCCCTTTAGACATTAATCAAAACATTATTCACAAATAATAAATCAACTGATTTAAGAATGGAGATAATTTATCTCATATTACATCATTACATAGTTTTGTAGATTTTTCTCTTGGAATATTTCACACTAGAGGCAATTGTGGTGCATGCATCTGTCTGTGTGCATGCAGGTTGGCAATAACAAAATCCCCATATAACTGTTATAGCTTGATCAAGGAAGCAATAAACCTATGGAACAACAGATTTCTGCTAAGAAATTCTTCCTTTGGTTGTCCTATGCTTCTTGAGATTCTCTTCTGCTGCCGCAGATCAAAGAGTACATTTCAAAATGTACTATACATATAAACTGCTGTAGTGTTATATGTTTGTTCAAGGCATTACTTTACTTTCCTATTACCTATTTTTACCTATTAAATGGGTATATTGTAGCAAAGTAATTATGTAATGATTTAGATTTAGGAAAAAGTTTATTGACAGGATGAAACAAGAAAATAAATTTAGACTTCAATGAGAATGTCCTCATATATGAACATTTCTATTTTTATTTCAAATTCCACAACATCAACATCTACATAACTTACCCTTCTTTTTCTTACCAACACAATTCTCATTTCCTCATTCATCATTTTGCTACATGACAATATTGCTAATCTAAAATGATTCATCACTTCTAATGACTGAACAAAATTTGAAATTACCTTCCAAACCGTGTGTGCAAGGGCAAGCTAGACTTAAAGCTCTATAGCATGGTGATAGGAATTTTCCCTCTAAATATTCATCCATACACACATAAACATGACACAGAGTGTTGTCTGTGTAATATATTAAAGAGTAATATAATTCATACATCATCTTCTTTTGTCTATAGTGGGTCAGTAGGTATTTGTCCTTAAATATGTCATCAGATAGTAAGCAGACTAATTAGATAACAGTAGTAAGTCAAATTTTGATGGCTTTAATGGTGAGTAAAACCACACAAGTTTTTGTCCAAAAAACAGAGTGAAACTTTCAACAGCATCCTTTGTTCCTTGACATTAAGTTAAAATGAAGTTCCTTGATATTAAGTTAAAAATTATTTGAATTCTTAAATATCACTCTCTTTCTGTTAGACTTTAGGATTCCGTGACTTGTGAAAATTGGTTCTAGAACTCAAAAATTTAACTAATTGATATTGAAAACAGAGGTTAACAAAAGTGAAGCATTTCAGAGATTACATGGTATCCGTTCATTGTGCTACTGAGTTCATACCTGGGCTTGCCTTTGTTATTATCCAAAAAGACAGTAAAGGAATCAAGAAGTCAATGCATAAGTGGTAGGAAAAAAAAAAGAAAAAAAAAAACAACAAGGTGTTTCTATTCTACAACGACCTTCCAGTGTTTTTTTCTTTTTTTTTTTAAACAGGAAATTCCAAAGCACTTTCCAGAAGTTTATCACATCAGCATATTCTTCACCTTTCATTGAAATATTTATCACTACCACAGGTTCACAGAATTTTTGTAGCTTCCATTTATGTTTCTCTRAGGTAACAGCTGTGACTTATTGGCCTTGAACAGAGTTCAGTACTTCCTAATTGAGCTTGGATGCAAAGGAATCATTGCACAAACGGCAAGAACATGTAGCACTGGTTCAAATCTTGGGCTCTCCTTTCTAAGAGGAAAAAGTAACATTGTTTGAAATGTACCATATGCTAATAATTTTTGAAATATTGCTCATCAGCTACTAAATGGCAAGAAAAGAGAAAGCTCAAAAACCATGCATTATGAGAAAAAAAAAAAAAGATATTGCAGAAAAAAAGTTATTTGAAATTAACTAGTTATCCAGAAAATTATTATTCCATGGAAGAGTTTATTTCAAATTACTGGTATAAAGGAGGTGGCTAGGTTTTCAAGCTTCTGGATTTTTTCCTCCAAGTAAAAGAAATATTTTTTTTCCCCTTAATGAAGATAATTTAAGACAATGTTGCTAAACAGTCATGCTGTTGCTATTAGTAACGTTTCAAAGAGATAAGCATAATAATTACCATAATTAAAAAAAAAAAAAAAAAAGAAATGTAGGCCTAACAAAAAAAGTCTGGATTTAGATGAAGAAAGATGAGGAAAAGGAAAGAGAGATAGAAAACAGAACATATTTGATCACATGAGAGACTTCAATCAGTCTGATATGTGCTGGAAAGACAACACAGCTAGGCACGAACAGTGCTGTTGCTTCCTGCAGAGTGCTGATAGTAACTTTTTGACATCGATGATGGAGAAACCAATAAGAAGAGGTGCACTCCTGGATCTGGCACTAGCGAATAATTAGGATTAGTTGGAGATGTTGGGGCAGCCTTGTCTGTAGACATTATGAGATGGTGGAGTTCAGGATCCTGCAAGGAGGAAACAGGTAAGATGTAGAATCTCAATTCTGGACTTCAGAAGAGCAAGTTTGGGCCTCTTTGGGTACCTTCTTGGAGGAATAGCATAACTTAGGGCTCTGGAAGGAAGGAGGCTGATCAATCAAGTATCACTACTTCCAAATTCAAGATTGGTTCCTCCCTATCAGCAGAAGTTAGACGAAGTGGGCAAAAGAACTGAATGGATGATCAGGGAACTTGTGACAAAACTGAAACAGAAGAAGTATGAAGAACGTTGCAAAGGGGACAGACCGCTTGAGAGGAATATGGAAATGCTGTCAGGATTCGTAGGGATGTGATGAGGAAAACTAAGGTGTATTTGGAATTAAATCTGGCAAGGGATGCCAAGGATATCAAGAAGAGCTTCCTGAAATACAACAGTAGCTAAATAAAGACTAGGGAAAATGTAGGCCACCTTCCTGAGGTGCACTAGGAAGTGTTGCCAGTAGGTTGAGGGAGTTGATCCTCCCCCTCTACAGAGCCTGGGTGGGGCTACATTAGAATGCTGGTTCCAATGCTGGGATCCCCAGTATAAAAGGGATCAGCAGCTAATGGAGAGAGTCCAGTGTAGAGCTACATAGATGACGAGGGAACTGGAGCATCTCTCATATAAGGGCAGTCTAAGAGAGTTGGTCCTGTTTAGGCTGAAGAAGAGAGGAATTAGAGGGAATTTTATTTGTATGTACAAATACCTTACAGGAGGATGTCAAAGAGATAGGATCAAGTTATTTTCAGTGATGGAAAAAGTGCTTTGTGCRTGCAAACACTAGATGAAACACTAAGTCTTTCAAGCAGTAGAATAAACGATAGTTACAGAGAATAGTATTATACTCCATTTTGCATGCTCACAGGCAAGAACTCAAAAATACCTAAACCTCCCCTTCATCTCACTCAGTCAGCCATGTAACATGAAATGCTTTGTTGAAATTTTTGCACTAAASTAACTGCAACGCATGCACTGTGACAGGTAATACTATCTTTCTTTGATAACTGTTATTTTCTTTAATCAGGAAATTCCAAACACACTTCCATCCATCCTACCAAATCACAGAAAAACTAAATTAATTTAAAGTCACAATAAAATCAGAGCAGTAGCTAGTTCTAGAGGGAAAATAAATAAATAAATAAATGCCACATGGCTTGATGTTCTCGCAACTCCTGAAATAATGTATTATTAAAAAAAATTATGATGTGTCAAACTGCATCGCATCAWGACATGATGGGAGTGTAAAGCAGATATAAATCCTAGACTTTAGGAGATAAATTTATGATGTGCTGTGTAGAATCATTTCAAGAAATGAAATTGCAGAATTATTTTAGAGTGTATCAGTGAAGGCAGCTTCATTTTCTTACAGTATATTTTCACCCTTCAGCTGAGCAAAATTCGTGCAGCAAAGGAACCAAATCTAGATCCTATTGAGTTCAATGGATACTGCATCAGGATCAATATTTCTGTTTAAAGACCATCAGTCTAACAGAAAGAGGAAGAGTAAACTCTATCTGGTTCCTGAAAAAGTTGTAACTATAGTGCCTAACTCAGATAGAGACTGCACAAACATATAATTGTCCCTAAACCTTCACTTTTGAGTAAAATGACTTGCCCAAGATCATGCAATAAATAAACAACAGCAGGAGAAGTAGAGCCATCCAGCCCTACAGCTGTTCTGGGTCATCTTCCATACTCATGTGCACTCTCTAGTAGCACCTTAGGGAAATTTTGCATTGCTCAGTCAGAACCTAATACCAGCAAGCAGCTCAGGTGAGCTGTACTTTGACATGGAAAGCATGACCTGCTCTGCACAGAGGTCCCCCAGCTCCTGAAAAGTTCTGTCTACACAGAGCTGCTCCAAGGCAAACCAGAGCACTCTAAATTCATGCCCAAAACACATGGTTTAATATCCACTATTTGCTAAATTCCTCTCCTTTTCAGTCTGATAGTGTGTCCCTACAGGTACTCAAATCACATGGGAAGGAAGGTAAATTGTGAGTGTAACATGAGAGCAAGGGGCAAGAATACTCAAAAAATTGTCTCCTTGTTAGTATTTTCTGCTGGGCCAGATGACTCCAAAGACTTGGCCTAAGGAAATTTATTACAATGGCAGCTTTCTGGTTGACAAAAAGATGTCTTTCTGCTGAAGTCTCCAGTCAGTGTTTAACATTTCCATCACAATCCTGCACTCATTTTAATTTGCCTTTGATAACTCCACTTAAAGCAAAATCAGCCATATTTGTGGTTTCACTGCACTTATCTTTTGATGTCTTTTTTTCCTGCACACGGACTCATCTGAATTTTGAGCTTCTCAAGTTTCCATCAACTTGGCAACAAATCCATCACTGCTTAACTACATCATACGACCATCATCCATCACTGATGGACTACAGCACTGTCAATGGCACTGAATTTGAATCTGTCTTGAACACAACCTGAAGAATATTTAAATTGTAAAGAGAAACATTCTGGCACATTTCCGATTGCTACTGCTTCCTGGCTTAGTCACTGGCCTCATATTTTCATCATTATACAGCCCTAGGGTAGAACCAGATAAGGTCAAGCAGGCAGAGATTCCATCCCAGAGTAGGTTTCCGAGCTTATGCTGTTTGAAACACAGGAATTTCCTATGTTTCTACATGATGAGTACAACAAACAATCCTTGGAAATTCTCAGAACACCAATAGTTATTACTTCAGAAATGTAATAGTCTTCTAAGTAATAGACTTCAGGAAATCATTGTGAGCTGGCAAAGCTGTATCACAGTGCCTTGGTATCAATTTTTTTTCTAGACCTTTTAAATATCAATAAACACATGGACGTGAACATGTCCTGTTATTTATATGCATATTCACTGACATTTGAATTTAAATATGTATTCATATTTTGAAATGGCCTGATTTTATAATGATGTGAAATCCATGAAAATACAAAAGATAAGAGTGAGCCATCATATTTTAATTAACATTAGGTTCACCTGCAAAGTTGTGAAATGTCAATTTCCATTGACTACTTGAGGGACAAACTTGATCTTTAGGTCAGAAAAGCATACTGTCAAGTAGATTATAAAATAAATATAGACCAGTTGTAGCACTCTCAAGGGATCTGAGTACACAGCAGTAGTGATATGTTTACTAACTGTTACTCTGTGACTGACTGTGAAAGCATAAGCTCACAGGCAAGTAAGAAGAGTCTGGAGGGTATATTATAGCGGAAGTATTTATCATGAGGTAGAACTAGTAAAAAAGAGCATTTCTCCTACCCATCATGTATATTAGAAATACAGCATGTTGCCACAAAAGCTGTTTTTTAGGGTAAAATAATAATAATTAAAAAAATGTATCAAAGATGCCATATTAATTGGAACATTTGAAATATAATTTGCCAGTGCAATCACAGTGCTAATGCCACTAACAATAACATTGTCAGAAGTCAAACCACTACAACTGCCAAGAGTGTGACACTGTGCACTGCTGGTGGCAGGCAATAAGGACTGCTGATGTAGCCCATTCCCTTCAGTGAACTGTAAAATAAAGCACTCTCCCTGATTTACTGGCTCATTTGAATGAACTTGACAGCATAATCCTACAACCTATTCTAGTGTCTGTTTTGGTCAATTAAAAAAAAAGTTAACGTGAAATTTTAGTTACATGGAGAGCTGTCAAGTAATCTATTACGGTGCAAAAACAGCATGAGATTTTTTTAAGTCTTCAACACTCTGTGTTTTCCGAACTATGGTAAAAACAACATGGAAAGTATCCTTTAAGAAATCTCAGTTGGCACTGTGCAAGGTTGGTAACAAAATCAGTCACTTTACCTCTGCTGCCTTTAGCAAAAGTAAAATACACTTAAAGCAGTTACTCACTGTAAGGATGCAAGGCATAATTAGCAATATGCCTATGCAGGGACAAAAGGGCTGCACAGAAAGACACACACTGTATCTTCTAAAAATTATAAATGAAGATGTAGACATATTGTTTATTTTTAAAAGGGACCAGTAATTGTTGCCTCCTTTGAAGGGTTAAGAGTCTCTGATTAACTTTTGGGTCATGTATCACACTTGGAGTGCCTAAGCTTAACGCCACACTCCATTGAACTCGATCTCGCAAGTCTCATGCTTATGAAGGTGTTCCTCTTGATTGCTTTGCATTTGGGCTGCAGAGCGGTTTAGTTGGAGGCTGACACTGATTAAGTGCAAGAGAACCGTGTTTTACTGTGACTACTGCTAGGTCTCTGTCAACAAATAATAGCTTTTCCCCCCATTTTTTTCCTGCTTTTTTTGCTTTTTTTTTGGTTGGTTGGTTGGTTTTTTTTTTTTTTTTTTTTTTTTTTTGCTT
>NW_020456110.1:2617329-2641364 GCF_003342845.1 Nothoprocta perdicaria
TTTTTGCTTCCTTCTTAATTCTCCTGTTAGCATCATGCTGCTACTAGAGATGAAAAACATCTTTATAACTGTCTTGTGATTGAACGTTTTCTTATTTGCCAATCACATAGAATGTTTATCTGAAGGGAGTGAGACAAGCTGTCATAAGATTCTCTAGAACATAGAGAATAAATGGGAGGAAAGAATGCACACCACTGGAATGTATGTCCTCAGAAAGGCAATAAAGGCTGTTCTTTTCCTTACGCTGCAAGGACTGAAGCATAAATACCACTAACATTTGCATAACTAGTATAGCAAATGTATTTGTGTACTAAATAGTACTGTTGTGAGCTGTGAAACTTGGCTTTGATGCAAGTATGTAGAGGGGACCCTCTTACTGTCAAAGTGAGAAGAATTTCTTTTCTTTAATACTTAAAACCAAGTTATCTATATTTTTAGTCACAAATCATTGTGATTTTCAAGTGAATAAAATAAAATAACCAACTGACCAAGTGCATAGTACTGTTTCTGTTATATTCATTTTACACGTTAGTTTCATATCATACATCTCATTACATATTTTGAACACAACTTCACATTCCTATTATCACTGTTAGTCTTTTTTTCAGATACATAGTAGAGAAGAGCAGAAGAGAATTTTTATTTTAAATTGCCTACTATTTTTGAATTTACTTTCAAATAATAATTAAGAAATAATTGCTAGAACTAGCAATTAGAAGAGCAATTAAAAGCATTTTCCTCTACAGACATAGTTCCATGGCATGCCATATTTTCCATGGGTGTTTAACTGTGTCTCATTTCATACTTGATCCATGATCTACAGCATAYATAGTTTCATTTTCTGCTGAACTAGATTAGAGATTTAAGATATTCAAACTAAAAGTAACAGAAATAATATACTTGGCAAATATATAGTAGGCAAAAGGTATCCATCTGCCTTAAAGGATTACTTTGGATTAAATCAAAGAAAAGAACAAATTGAAAACAAAATGAGAAAAAAAAAAAAGATTTTAATATCAGCCAAAGTTCACAGTTGCAAAGCTGTGGAGTAAATAGCTGGTGTGAACTCAGAATCAGATTAATTTTTTGAAGGAGTTACAAAATTCACAAAATGGGCTCCATTGCATAGACGTTTCTCTTGCAAGATCTGAATCTACAGATCTAAAAGACTGCGTGTTTCAATAATTCACATAAATTATCAAATGAAGCCATTCTAAATATGGCATTCTAGGTAGGCAGATGCAGATACACTGCAAATCACTGAGAATCCTCATCAACCCTGAGAAGGCTGTGAACAAATTATTTTTTTTATGGAGAGCTGCTCAATGAAACCCTGTGAATGAAGATCACAATCTTTTCCTGTACAAAAGATACTTTAAGATACAAAACAGGAATTTTTGAAGTACAACGGAGGGCTGCAAAATAAACTGAATGCAATCAATGACTTTCACAGAATTTTCTCTGAAAAGATAGGTGCAACCAGAACATTTAGTTTGTTTCAGTCTGATTCAGAATGCAACTTCTATATTACTTGCTATTTTTATAGTAAGGAAGCAATGAAGAAATCAAGCTTGGACATATGAAAAGAAGGATTTTTCTAAGCTCTGAGAATCAGGAAGTATTTTTATAAAGTATAATTAGCCTTCTTTACTGAACGAGTACTAATATTTATGCAAGAACTCTTACTTGCAAAAAATAATTTCTAGTCTGCAGTGAGTTACAAAAAAAAAAAGTAAAATATTTTCTCAAAAAAAGGGAAAATATAATCACATCTTCTTTGAAAAACTTTTAAATGTTGCCTGAGTAGCTACTACCTTGTCCTACTAAATATAATAGAATATATAAAGGAAATGAAAAAATAAAATGCTAAGAAAACTTGGGGATTAGGAACTGAGAAATATCTTGTACATAGGTACTTATGGATATTTAGGGAAGTACAAGCACTCAAATACTAGATAAACTATATTTACAGAACTTTCCATAGTGTTATAATTAGTATGAACTTCTACAACTGTAAACAGGTCTCAGTGAGCAGTTATTTCAGTTGCTCATGCATGCACACTTGGACATAGAAAAGAAGAAGAAGAAAAAAGACGTATTAAGGAAATGACAATCTACAGAACATTCTGTTGATTTCGAGACCAAAATAATCTCTTGTGATCCTCTGTTTCATCTCCTCTCAAGTAAGGCTATAAATTTCACTCTTTCACCTTTTCAGGTGACTATATGTCATGAAGATACAATGCTATAATGTTCTTATGTTTGATTTTGCAAATGACTCCTGAATTCTACAGGGAACATAGCTAGAAACATTAACTTTAGAATTGTGAACGTGGACTGCCAATAAAAACTTTCCTGGATCAACCATTTTACCTTCTTTTCTTTTTCTTTTCCTGGTAGCTGTTACTTCACTGAAAATTCCTTTCAGTGCATACTGGGAGAGGACATTAAGGAGAATAAATTATGTTAAACAAATAAACATCATGTGGTCTAGCTTCACTCTCTGGAGAAGCTTCTACACTTCACTAGGCTGAGGAAAGGCTAGGAAGGTAGAGTAGAGCACTGCTGTGCTCCACTGACTGCTTCTAACTTTACCATTCTTCACTGCTCTTCTGGCAAACTTATGAATTAAACCTTGGAAAAGCAAGTATCCATATATATAGGTATAAATATATAAATACATATACTTATATGTGTGTGTATGCATATAGATGTATTTATGCATCAAGAAAGGCTAAAAATTCAATCCTTCGAAGTGCTGAGTACTCTTGTACAATGTACCTAATTTACAGACCAGAGTTGCTTGTATTTGCAGAAACTTGTGGACTACTCTTCTGGATTAAATATAAATATAAATATAAATATAAATATAAATATAAATATAAATATAAATATAAATATAAATATAAATATAAATATAAATATAAATATAAATAAATATAAATATAAACTACTATGCTCCAGAAAACAGACATTGAAATCAATACAAAAGGGAAAATCATTTAAATCAATTTAACATTTCAGAAGCTTCAGATGTTCATGGATAAGGCTCCTTCAATTTTGTATGCCAAAATACTTCTTTTATTTTCCCCAGGAATAAAAATTTCTTTCACCAGTAATCATGAATGTTATTTCCCAGTACACTTGGAACAGATAATAGCTGTTTACAGACTGTGTAGACATCTATTTTGAAAAATCACATTTTCTAATTTCAGCTTCATAAGTATCATAGGAACTAGCTGAGCACAAGACAGAAGTGGAGTAAATAAGAAGAGAATATGCTCTTTATTTTTATTATTATCTTCAGTGTGTGTGCCTCGATCTCTCATATTACTTTAACATCCATTTTATTTTTTATAGGAAATATAGGAAATAGGAAATACTTTTTATGAGAAAGTCAACTAGAAATTTTCATCCCAAAACACAACAAACAAAAAATTTTGGGTAGGAGAAAATAATAGAACAGAGTGAAAGAGCTTATTGAACATTTGCTTGCACTTGATCCTCCTATTCTGAAGAAAACCAATAATATCTTTGTCATGCTTTGGAGATCCTCCATTAGTACACACAGGAGGAAGATCTGATACACAGAACTGGGATAAGCTCTTCTTCAGATGTTTCAGGAAAAGACGGTGATAAATGGTTTACTGGAGTGCTCTAAAATTAGAATTTTAGCTTCTTGCTAAATGTATAGAGTGTATCATCTATACTTCTAAACTATCACAGTTCCTGTCATGCTCACAAGTGCACAGACATGCACTATTAGAGTGCATTTTTCTTCTCATATAGATTAACATTCTGACAAGTTACATTGATTTTTAATGCAATATACTTAGCAAATTAAATCAAAGATACTTTAAAATATACTTTAAAAATCCTAGGTGGTGGTGTTACAAGCTGTTTTCACTGGTGGCCAGCGATAGGACGAGGGGTAATGGCCACAAGCTGAAACACAAGAAGTTCCGTCTCCAGGTGAGGAGCAACTTCTTTCCTGTTAGGGTGACAGAGCAGTGGAACAGGCTGCCCAGGGAGGTTGTGGAGTCTCCTWCTCTGGAGGTCTTCAAAACCCACCTGGATGCCACCCTGTGCCACATGCTGTAGGTGTGCCTGCTTGAGCAGGAAGGTTGGACTAAATGATCTCTAGAGGTCCCTTCCAACCTTAAATATTCTGTGAATCTGTGAATCTGTTATGTCAGGTTCAGTGTTGACATATTCTCTGCATCAGCCTCTGCCATCTACACTGATTTTCATTTCAGCACTTACTAGTTAATTATCTTGGACAGTTAATACAGTTAATAATTCTATTCTACCCAATGCTTAGGCAAGAAATGCATATGGAGTATTTTTCTATATGCCTAGTTTACTTAGGAGATCCTTTTTGTCCCCACAGCAGATGCTCCAGAGGAGAACAAATATGAGAACATGAAACTTCCTATCAGGCAACGTTACCTGTCATAATCTGAGCAGATCCTAGATTAAATTAGTGGTGTAGATTTTCATTTGAGAATTTCTACATTAATGAACTTTTCCTGTTAAGACAGTTAAGGAAGTGTGATTGCACATTCTGCCAAGTGCATCATTAGTGATAAGGTTTTCTATAGTAGCTCCCASAAGCTTCTAACTGGAATTTGTTGATTTTTGTGGTAAATAGATGTATCAATCCAAGGTTTGCACGCTGTCTATGAGTAAAAGTAAATTGTCCAATAAAAAATGCTAAACTAAGGCAGTTTTAATACTGTTTTMATCTCTATGCCTCAAAACACAGGTATCTCTGATTCTGGCAATTTGTATCTTCATCATTTATGGGAATATTTTTCTTGCAGAGGAGTTAATATTATTCAGCTATATAAATATTTGCTTTTGTTTTGACAAAAGTATTAAATCATGCAGCAGTACAAAAATTGGCATGACAATAATAAAGTGCATTTCCTATATTGTTATAAAATAAGCAGAAATGAATAAAGAAAATAATTCTACCTATCCTTAGAGCTTTTGATCTTTATGGGTCAAGACTAGTTTTATAGGGTCTAAATAACAAATTCCAACTTTGGGAAGAAATTCAGATTTGAAATTGGATTTTATGATCTCTCTCTTCTTCCTCAAATTCAGTAGTTCTTTGATCAGTGCACTGAGCCTTCTCCTGAAGCTTCGGCCTAGAATAATCTCCATCTTGAAGGAACACAGAGTTGCTGAAGATAACAGTCCCAAGCAACATTCAGAAAGAACTTGCTCTTGCTAATTTGATCCATCTCTTCCCTTTGTCTTACCAAAGAGCTATTTTAGGCTTTTTATATTTTAAAATCCTTAATTGATAGAAAAAATATAAAATAAGTGTGTTTGCTTATGCTGGTTTAATTTTGGTAGGAAATTTTCATTGATTAATGTGTGAAGAATTTCAAGTAAAGAGTTGTCTGTGCTGTACTACCTTATATTCTTCCTATAGGAGCAGCTATGCATAAGGAAAAATATGTCAGGTTTAAGCACACGCTGATCTTAACATATGTGAAGAAAGTAGGTTGCAAAGTGATAATTAAGTTTATGACAATTTTTTTTTATTCCAGATAGCTAAACTTAAAATTTTAGAATTTCTAGTTCTTAACTTGAGCAAGGTGAGTAATTTTCCAGGTTTCAAATCTAGTGTATCTGGTGTATATTACACAAATTTTCCAGCTGAAAAATACACCTACTGTTTTAGTAGGAAAGAATTGCATAGCATCAGGTGAAATTACTTTTTTTTATTTATAAATGGCTATGGTATTAAAAGCTTCAGTTACTGTAGAATATATGCAGACTGGGTGCATTCTTCACAAAAGCTAATAGCCTTCCTATAAAAGGGAGTAGGCCTATTATTAGCTTGCTTTATTTTAACTGAATCTATCCCATGCTCATTAGTGTGGTTAGAAAGTGCCATCCTCTACTTTATATATTTTAGTACACATGTCTAGTACTTTTCTCCCACAAAGAGATTTAATGACAATGAATTAGTTAAAAGTGCAGACAAGTAAAAAGAAATCAGGTTGTGGCATAGTTAAAAGCTAAAAATAGTGACATGGCTAGTGGGTAAAGAATTCATTCTTTTTTTTAAATCAGCTATGGAGGTCTTTCAAACAGAAAATCTTGATTGAGTGCTATCCAGTCTTGTAATTTTATCTGTTAGCGATTTAACTAGTAAAAGTATGTTCATCTTAATTTTCTTAAATATTTATAGTGATAGTTCTAGATTTCAATGATTTGGAAGAAATTGTACTTAGAAATGCATGATTTAGCAGTTTTTTTATATTTCTCAGTGTACCATACAGAAGTACTGAAAAGCAGTATACCTGCATCAGATGAATAAATGGTCAACTAACAGGTCAAGTGGAAACCCTGTTGGGACCACCTAGCATGAGCAAACATTGCAAAAGCATCTCTGCATGTCAAAACCTAACTCTGTCAGACTACTTCTCATTACCAGAACCTCGTAAACTGATAGACTAATTAAGTTAATTATCAGAATGCTGGGTTACAATAAATACCTTGGGATTTCTTCATGTATAAGGACACTCTGGAGAATTTCCCATCTCCCACAACRCTAATGAACTCAGAGGTTTGTTACGGGAGTTTTGCCCCAGATGAAGAGATTAGTTGTGGCAGCATCTCTCTAAATGGGATAGAGCTGCTCCAAGGCTCAACCAAGCTGTGAATGTGTCCTATCAGCTATTTCTAGAATTAAATGCAGTGGACACGCTGGAAATTAAACCAAGAAATAATAGTAAACAAAATGTTTCCCTTCCTGGATTTACTTTTGATATGCTTCTGTGTATCCCTCAAAGACTCTAACAAGATCACTGTGGTTAATAGCAAATTGAGGGGAGGATTCGTTTATAGCCTCAGTAGCATGCATCAAGGCAATAGCGAGAAAATATGAAACTCTGGGATCACTTGTCAGTTGTGAAACCTAAAATAAAAAAAAAATCAAGGTACGTTTTCATTACAATATAGTTGTCCTTACGCTTCATGCACTGAAGAGCCAAAGAAATTGGCAGAGCAGTATTTCCCTCCTATTTCCTCTCTTCATTACACTGTGAATCTGAAGAAAAACACAACCTGTCCTGAATGAGCATGACAACTATTATTTCCCAAAGCAATATCAAGAGAAACGTTTGAAAAAGTCCCATGTACATGCAGCTTTGGATCACAAAAGCAGCACTAACATGTCTAGTAACCCAAAACAAAATTGAACTTGGCAACATTACAGTGGTGATCTGTACATAGAGTTGGACTATTTTTGAACTATTTATAAAATGCATTGACAGCCAATAGACCTTTCTGCAAGAGCAGGAAAATGCACCTCCTATTACTTCCACAATATTTATGGATTTATTTAAGAACCTGTGAACAACAATAAAAACAAAATTTACAGGCACAGAGCTTTCCAGCTTATTCACTAAGACTTTCTATAATTTTAGTTGCAATTCTTTCTCCTATATCTATATATTCTTTGTTAGTTTGTTTTGTATAGATATGTATGTAAATGTGGCAAATATAAAATATGTTATAAAATATCTTTTAAATATGTTATAAAATATCTTATATAAAATATTTTCCTTTTTGCTGAATTATAAAGGATGCCATCTCTTTACGGAGTCACTTGCTTAGTTACTGACTGTTGTTGTCTCTCTCAATTTCTTTCATACTGACTCTGTAATTACATTCCCTGGTAAATGTGATCATGCTAACAAAACGAAATACTGGCATGAAAACTTCTCTCAGTTTTTCACAGAATCACAGAATCACATAATATTCAAGGTTGGAAGGGACCTCTAGAGATCATTTAGTTCAACCTTCCCGCTCAGGCAGGCACATCTAGAGCATGTGGCACAGGGTGGCATCCAGGCGGGTTTTGAAGACCTCCAGAAAAGGAGACTCCACAACCTCCCGAGGCAGCCTGTTCCACTGCTCTGTCACCCTCACAGTAAAGAAGTTCCTCCTCACCTGGAGACGGAACTTCCTGTGCTCCAGCTTGTGGCCATTACCCCTCGTCCTMTGAAAACCACTAACGAAAACAGCTTGTCCCCTTCCTCCCTGCATTCTCCCTTCCTGAACTTATACATATTAATCATATCCCCTCTGAGCCTTCTCTTCTCCAGAGAAAACAGGCCCAGCTCACTCAGCCTCTCCTCATACGAGAGATGTTCCATTCCCTTAATCATCTTAGTTGCTCTTCTCTGGACCCTCTCGAGAAGCTCCACATCCCTCTTGTCCTGGGGAGCTCAGAACTGCACACAGTACTCCAGGTGCGGCCTCACCAGAGMTGAGTAGAGGGGCAGGATCCCCTCCCTCCACCTGCTGGCAACGCTCCTCCTGATGCAGGCCAGGATCCCATTGGCCTTCTTGGCCACGAGGGCACACTGCTCACTCATGGTTAACTTAGTGTCAACCAGGACTCCCAGGTCCCTCTCCGTGGAGCTGCTCTCCAGCAGGTCGAGCCCTAATCTGTCCTGGTGCCTGGGGTTATTCTGCCCAGGTGCAGGACCCTGCACTTGTCCTTGATGAACCTCATGAGGTTCCTCTCTGCCCAACTCTGCAGCCTGTCCAGGTCCCTCTGGATGGCAGCACAGCCCTCCGGAGTGCCAGCCACTCCATCCAGCTTGGTGTCATCTGCAAACTTGCTCAGGGTGCACTCCATGCCCTCGTCCAGGTCATTGATGAACAAATTGAACAGCACTGGGCCCAGCACTGACCCCTGGGGGACACCACTGGCCACAGGCCTCCAACTGGACTCGGCCCCATTTATCACCACCCTCTGAGCTCTGCCATCCAGCCAGCCCTCGATCCACCGCACCGTGCACTCGTCTAGTCCACTCTCCCGGAGCTTCCGTATGAGGATATTATGGGAGACAGTGTCAAAAGCCTTGCTGAAGTCAAGGTAGACAACATCCACGGCTCTCCCCTCATCCAGCCAGACTTATATCCCATCATAGAAGGCTATGAGGTTCGTCAGACATGACTTCCCCTTGTTGAATCCATGCTGACTGCTCCTCAACACCTTCTTCTCCTCCATATGCCTGGAGATTCTCTCTAGGGTGAACTGCTCCATCACCTCTCCAGGGACGGAGGTGAGGCTGACCGGCCTGTAATTGCCCGGTTCCTCCCTCTTGCCCTTTTTGAAGACTGGAGTGACGCTGGCTCTCTTCCAGTCCTCGGGCACCTCCCCTGCTCTCCAGGACCTCTCAAAGATGATGGAGAGAGGCTGAGCAATAACCTCAGCCAATTCTCTCAGCACTCTTGGGTGCATCCCATTTGGGCCCATAGATTTTTGAGTGGCCAGTTTGCCTAAGTGACCCTAACCCAATCCTTCTCAACCCGCGGAAGGTCTTCCTCTAGCCCATTTATCTCTCTTCCACTTGAGCCCTGCAGATCGTGGAGGGTCGCCTTAGCAGTAAAGACAGAGGCAAAGAAGGCATTTAGCAACTCTGCCTTCTTGGCGTCCTCCGTCACCAAGGCCCCTTACCCAGATGGTTTTGACTACTGTGATTCCAAAGTATATCAGTCTGAAACCTATGTTTTATTACAGAACACAGAATTAGTACTAGAATGTTACTTTAATACCTGTGTCAAGGTAAAAGGTGAATATATTGAAAAGAGTTGAAAAATTGTCCCTTTGGAACAATAATAAATCTGCCAAGGCATTTCACTGTTATTTCAATCTTTAGAGACATTTACTCTTTAAGAAATCTAATTATGTTACTATTGTTTCTTATGTTGCCTCATGTAGTTGGCTAACCTGGAATGACATGCTATGTTATGCTGATAACTTCATGGGCTACTTTTTCTCTGGAATAAGAGACATGATGGAGTGAAAGAAATGTTGAAATTGGATAATGGGAGTTTGGAAATCCTCTTTCCAGTCTTTAGAAACTTTTACTAATAGAAAAGTTATTGAGATGTTACAAATTGTAGCACCAGTTCTTATCTCAGATCAACATATAATTTGTCTAAAACAAATAGGTCACTCAATTACGTTTTGTGAAGTAACAAAGTGATATATATAAAATGATACATTTCATAATTTTAGTAATGTTCAAAATATCTTATTTAAGTAAAATTTGAAAATGTCTTTAGTCATTTACTGAAATAATTAGCTCAGTCTACATAGTCTCTGTTTCATCTATCCATTCCTCATACATTTAAAACACTTAAAATAGAGACAGTTATATTTGAAAATTATCTTTATTTGAATAGTTTTAACATTTAAAGATATTATTGTAGCTCCTACTGTAGCTCCTCTGTCTTCAAATAGTCAGATGGAGAAAGGCATGGTGAGAAAATTAAAAATTTCTTTCTCCTTATTTTCATTTTCCAGTCCTCCATGAAGCAGGCAAACCATGCATGAGTGGCAGCTATAGACTAATAGAAATTGCCTGATTCAGGCCAGTATCATGTCTTTCATTACTTTGAATTTGTGTTGACCTCTGAAAGCATTTATTGCACGTGCACTGCTAAGGGCACAAAATCCTTCTAGTKAAATGCTCAGATGAAAAGATAGTTTTTTCTACATTTTAAGACAGTTCTAACTACACAGATCATATCTGAAGAAAAACTGCAAGATTTTCCAAGCTGTCTAGTGTTTGTATTGAAGAAGAAAATAATAATAACAATAAACAATAACAATAACAATAATAAAACAGTAATCAGACAAATGTGTCAGGCCTGACCAAAGAACTGCTTGATTGGTAGCCCAGTACACACAAACTCCATCAATGTTTTTGGAGCTTTGGACAGACTTTTCCAGACAGAATGTTACGCCTTGACAAGCTATTGTAAGTTTTTCTATCCTATTTGTATAGTCTCATCTTCAGTGACATCCTCATGCTCTGCAACAAACACTACTTATCCGATGTTAGTGGGTTCCCTCCTCAGCATGTCTAACCACCCATGCATCACCCATCTCAGATTTCTCTTCAAGTCTTCAGGCCCTTCACTTGCCCTCAGTATACTTTAGTTTCCTAAGTGCTAGTCCATTCTGATAAATCCTAATCTGTTTTTCTCACTGAGCTTCCTCTTCACTGTAAAGATTATTGCTTGGTAATGGTTTGACCACATTGTGTGTCTGTCTCACATTTTTGTCTTGCCTATATAGATTTTAAATTTTTCCAAGCACTGAGAATGTATTTACATGGTGCTTATAACCATGGGACCAGCACTGACTGATGTCTTCAAGAATTAATAGTTATAAACATAATCTGTAAAAGATCATAGAATCATAGAATCATAGAATCATAGAATCATAAAATACTTAAGGGTGGAAGGGACCTCCAGAGGTCTTCTCATCCAACCCCCCTGCTCACGCAGGGTCAGCTAGAGCACGTGGCACAGGGCTGCATCCAAGTGGTTTTCAGAGATCTCCAAAGAAGGAGACTCCACAACCTCTCTGGGCAGCCTTTTCGAAGGCTTTGTCACGCTCACTGTTAAGACTTTTTTCTTAAGTTCCTGTTGAACTTTTGGTGCTTCAATTTGTGGCCATTTCCTCTAGTCCTATGGCTAGCCATAGATACTTAAGTATAAACTAAATTGCTACCAGACTGTAATGATAAACACTGTATGATTTCATTCGTTATCTCAATTCATGTAAAAACATAGTTACTTTTGTTTTGTTTTGTTTTAATTCTAGCAGTCTTATTTTTGCTACTAGGAGATCCATAACAGACTAATATTTCCTGTTTCTCTCTCTCTGAAGGATAAGTATGTCTGCCATCTTCAGGCATACCCAATACTTCATAGCATAACATTTTTAAAAGTGCTACTATAACACTTCATCTAATTTGCAGTCTTGTAAAATTATCTGAAAAGCTTTTAGCAAAATATTTTCAAAAAAAGCTTTTAGTAACCATTTCAAATTTGAAGAGGTTGTCCTTTATAAAAATTTGAAATTGAATTTAAGTTTATTAGAGTATATATTTGTCTAGTTAGTTTGACTCACTTATTGAACTTTCTTTTGGGGATATCTTTATTTTGAACCTAAAATCAACATCCACTCCCAAATTTGAAGCAGCAGTGTTCTGTATTCAGCTATATTCTCAAGGTATGCGTTTCTGCCTGCACAATTCAGATTCTACTTATGGCAGAAGTATGTTCACTGTTTCATATGCACTTTAAATGTTTTGCCATATTTATATGAACTGAGAACAATATTTTACATTATTCTTCTTAGCAATGCATATCATATCTGCCATAAAATTCAGTGATTTCATCATATTCAGTAATAATACAATGAATATATCAAGCTTTTCTACTTAAGAATAAAACACTTTTAACATATTTAGTGATATTATTCAGATGTTAATAGAAAATAGTTCATTATGTATCACTGTACTGATTAATTTCATAATTACACTGTATTTCATTATATTCATGTAAGTAATACAGGTAAATATTATGTATACAATATGTATGTGAGCATAGGTATGTCATTGATATATATTTTGGTATATATCTATATTTATTCTTCCTTTCTGAAGGCCAAAAAACTATTCTGTCTCTAAGATTCTGGTTACCATTCATATGCCTGCTTTCTACTTTTCTTTCTTTAGAAAGATAATTAAAAGATATTCAGCTCCATATAAAATGTTCCCTTACTGTTTTCACAGATCATCAGACATTAAGTGACTCCTGATCTTCCCTATCTAAACGAATCATTAGCACTTCAAATAATTCTTTCTCAAAGTGCCATACGGTATATACCCTTCATGGTATATGCTCCAAAACTGTTTGTTGTAAAACACATTTTAGAAGTTGCACTGACATTAACCAGTTTGCTTACAAAAAGGAAAATATCTTTGATTTGGAATTCTATACAAAATTCACCATACTCTCTTTGGCTAATTAACACACTAAATGCTGCATAAAAATAGTTATTTCTTCATATAGCATATTGATTTTTATTTATATATTTTTTTCTCATTTGTCAGTCCTTTTGTAACAAATGAAAGCTCATATTATTACTTTCACCAGTATCAGCAATCAAATAACTTCCTGTTAGAATATTACACAGTTTTTCCTCCATTAAGCTTTCCTCAAAATACCTCTAGAAATGGAAAACCAAAGCAAAGCAAAACAAAAGAAAAATCAATCAATCAAACAAACAAAAACACTGTAGCATATCAAATCTTTGAAATTCTTATTTTAAATAAGTCTTTTGGTCTTACCCTGGGGCTTGTACCATTTTATTCCCTAAGTGAATTCAGTAAGAGTCTTGCAGGAGCCTATGATTACCTGAAGAGCAAAAATTTCAGTTCTATATTGCTATGTTCTGAGGTCTTTGGTATATAGACCACAACATATCTGGTTATTTTACTTTTCTATCTATTTACTAATACTCATCTGTCAGCAAAATATCCTTTTGCTTCTGCTAGCTAAACCTGAAAGAAAACAACAGGAAAATACTAAAAAATCCCACATAATATCAGCAAGTACTTCTCCCCTTTGGCCAGTAGCAATCATTTGCTTTCTTTTCCCACTGCTTACCCCTTTAACCTCCAGATATTTTTTGAAAAGCAGGACCTACAGCATTTTTTTGCTCTTTGCATATACTTCTGCTCTAGCATTATAAATGATTCCCAGAAATAACATATTCAGATGGACACGTTCCCCTGGAACTGCTCTGCTGAGTGCTGGGTATYCAAGTTGCACTGCCTAAGGTTCCTGTGGGTTTGGATAATACCACAGAATTGGTTTCCTTCCCACTGCCTTTTCAGACTTGTCCTTGTGATTGCATGGGCCAGATTTTGGCACAAATACATAATTCCTGGAGGACAGGCTRCAGAAAAAGTCCATGGTCTGCACATGTAGCCTTCCCCTAACAAGTAATAAGACTTCTGGCTAGAGCTGGAAATTTCCAAGAGCAAAACAAATAGTAAAATCATATTTCTATAAATAAATGAACAAGAAGAGGAAGGCCAAGGAAAATCTCTACCCTTTATTGCATGCAGCGGGAAACATAGTCACCAAAATGACGATAAGGCTGAGGTACTTAATGCCTTCTTTTACAACCAGATCAGTTATCCTCAAGGTACTCAACCCCCAGAGATGGAAGACAAATACGGAGAGAAGAAACACTGCCATAATTCATGAGGAAACAGCAACCTGGCACTTGACCAGTCACAAATCCATAGAGCCAGAATGAAAGAGTTCTGAGGGAGCTGGCAGAAGTCCTCACCAAGATGCTCTCCATCATCTGTCAGTGATCCTGGTCAACAAGGGAGGTCTCAGACAACTGGACACTTGCCAGTGTGATGTTCATCTGCAGTGACAGTTATGGAGCAGATCATCATGAGGACAATCAAAGAGTATGTGCATGACAACCATGGAATCAGCCCTAGCCAACACACGTTCCTGAAAAGCAGGTCCTGATCGCCTTGTATGACCAGGTGACCCACCAAGTGAATGAGGGAAAGGTTGTGGATGTGGTCTACTTAGATTTCAATAAGGCCTTTGACAGTCTCTCACTGTATTCTTATGGAGTCACTGCATTCTTATGGAGAGCTGGCAGCTCATGGGTTAGACAGGCGGACTCTTTGCAGGTGGTGGTGAATGGAGTCACCACCACCACACGTGGTGGCAAATGCACCTAAACCCAGCAGGCAACAAGTTCCTTGTGGTGTTCCCTAGGGGTCAGTGGTGGAACTGGTCCTCTTTAATAACTTTATTGATGATCTGGGTAACAGGACAGAGCCTCAGCAAGTTTGCAGATGACACCAAGCTGGGAGAAAGWATTGAGCTGCTTGAGGGTAGAAAAGCTCTGCAGAGTGATCTGGACTTGCTGGGTCAATGAGACAAACTGTATGAGGTCCAACAAGACCAAGTGCTGGGTCCTGCACTTTGTTCATAGCAACCCCATGCAGGGCTATAGGGTTGAGGCAGGTGGAGAGCTGTGTGGCAGAAAAGGATCTGCCGGGTGTTGGTCAACAGCCAGCTGAACATGAGGCAGCAGTGTGCCKGGCTGGCCAAGAAGGCCAACGGCCTCCTGTCTGGTATCAGGAACAATGTAGCCAACAGGACTAGGGAAGTGATCATCCTCCTGTACTTGGTCCTGGCGAGGCCACGACTTGAATACTGTGTTCASTTTTGGGCAAGATAGACATGGAGGTGGTGGAGAGTGTCCAGAGAAGCCCAATGAACCTGGTAAAGGGGCTGGAGCACAGATATTTTGAGGAGCAGCTGAGGGAGCTGGGGTGATTTAGTCTGGAGAAGAAAAGTTTCAGAGGAGACTTTATTGCTCTCTACAACTACCTGAAAGGAGGTTGTAGCGAGATAGCCATCAATTTCTCCAGAATAACTGCCGATAAGGCAAGAGGAAATGGCCTCAGGTTGCACCAGGGGAGATTCGGGTTAGATATTAGGAAAAAAATCTACATGGAAAAAACAATGAAGCCTTAGACTAGGCTGCCTACAGAAGTGGTGGAGTCACTGTCTCTGGCAATATTCAATAAATATGTAGATGAGGCACTTAGGGACATAGTTTAATTGGCATTGTGTTGAAGGGCTTACAGTTGGAGTCAGTGAYCTTGAAGGTCTTTTCCAAACATAATGATTCTATGATTCTAAGATCATGAACCATATAAAATTAAGTGTGCCAGAAAACAGTCAAAGGGATAGGGACGATACAARCTGCAAGGCTGCACTACCTATAGARGGTCTGTGGAAAAAGCCAGTTCTATAAAATAGTAATATGAATTTTGAAAGAGTCTACACAATGATGTGCAACAGCTATGTGCATCTATTTAAATAGCATTAACTCTTTCAAAAAGAAATTTGATATATTACCTTCAAATGACCAAACAGTAAGAGTGCAAGTAACTGCATCCCTCAAAATACAAGATCTTACTGGCAAAACAAGTATTCTTGGTAGTCCTCTATCCATTTCTTTAGCAAAGCATGATCTCAGAAGGGTCATGTCTCATAAGGGCTGTCTCATAAGGGCTGGAGTGCTCCCTCAGCAAGTTTGCCGATGATACCAAACTGGGTGGAGTAGCTGATAGCCCTGAGGGCTGTGCTGCCATCCAGAGGGACCTGGACAGACTGGAGGACTGGGCGGTGAGAAACCTCATGAGGTTCAACAGGGGCAAGTGCAGGGTCCTGCACTTGGGGAGGAATAACCCTGGACACCAGGACAGATTAGGGGTGGACCTACTGGAGAGCAGCCCCGCAGAGAGGGACCTGGGTGTCATGGTGGATGACAAGATGACCATGAGACAGCAGTGTGCCCTGGTGGCCAAGAAGGCCAACGGGMTCCTGGGATGCATTAAGAAGAGCGTCTCCAGCAGGTCGAGGGAAGTGATCATCCCCCTCTACTCAGCCCTGGTGAGGCCACATCTGGAGTACTGCGTCCAGTTCTGGGCTCCCCAGTACAAGAGGGATGTGGAGCTGCTGGAGAGAGTCCAGCGCASGGCTACCAGGATGATCAGRGGCCTGGAACATCTGCCCTRTGAGCAAAGGCTGAGAGAGCTGGGCCTGTTCAGCCTGGAGAAGAGGAGGCTGAGGGGGGACCTGATCAGCGTGTATAAATACCTCAWGGGAGGCAGTGAGGAGGAGGGGGGCGGCCTCTTTTCAGTGGTGGACAGTGATAGGACTAGAGGAAATGGCTTCAAACTGAAGCATCAGAAGTTTCACAGGAACTTAAGGAAGCATTTCTTCACTGTGCGGATGACAAAGCACTGGAACAGGCTGCCCAGAGAGGTTGTGGAGTCTCCTTCTTTGGAGATCTTTAAAACCCGCTTGGATGCAGCCCTGAGCCACGTGCTCTGGGTGACCCTGTGTGTGCAGGGGGGTTGGACTCGATGACCTCTGAGGTCCCTTCCAACCTTAAGCATTCTGTGATTCTATTCTATGATTCTAAGCAATTCTACTTTTTTTTTAAGATTTATTATATGACTTTCAAACATAGTACTTGGGATGCAGACAGCAGTAAGACATATGAGACTGATCCATGTAAAATCCATGTAAAAGTAGCCTGGGTTTGCAAGCCACAACTGTCAGGGTTAAGGGAAGTATCATTTTGATAAAGTTCTTGTATTTATATTCCAATTGAAAATTACGGGCAATAACCTTGAGTGCAGCCAGAATCAGTATGTGTCCCCTTCCTTCCTGTCCTTCCTGTCATTCCTGTCCCGTTTGCTAGGGTGAAGATGTCCTCAAAAATGACAGCTTGCTTTTAGTCACAGTCAGGCTGCAAGTAGAAGCACAGTGAAATAACTATACAATAGGGCAAAGCTTTTAAAAGCCAGAAATTACAGCTGCTTTTTAGAAATATTTTGGAATTCAACAGACATATGAGGCTTTTTGGTTCTAAGTGACAAACTGCAGTGTTAGTTCAGGCAAAACCATAATGTCCTTAATGTGCAGGACTGTGACTGTCTTCCTCACAAGGTTTGGTCTGTTTAACACAGAAATGAACGTTTGAATTAGAGAAAGAGCAGCTTCAGCTCCAGAAGTATTTGCTTAGTGCCTGCTAGCTCCACACTGGTTTCCTCTGCCCCACCAAGCGGGACTATTGCCTTTGGATCACAAGAAACCTAGTTCATTTCCCTGCTATGACAGCATACAAAACGCATTCACACAAAGTCCATGCACTGTATGGGGGAAACTCTGCTAATTAGAGAAATCTGCTCCGGTTTTCAAAGGATAGACACAATAAAAATCAGAAAAAGGAGTCTGAACTCTCTGCTAGTGAAGAGACTACTTTGTTTTTCAAGAAAACAGATGAATTTAGTATAGCAGTACATCTTAATCCTGAAAAAGTTTGAACATGGTTGATCATCCTCAGGCTGATAAAAAGTACAAAAAGTATAAACGAGTCTCAGTTTAGAAAAAGAATTAATAAATATATCATAAATCAAGACCTATTATCTGAGTGTTTGGGACCACCAAGAAGAATTGTTTCTTTGCAAAGAGCACAGGCAGTTCCAGTAACCGGTTTAAAAGGCTTTCTTCACCTCTTCCCCCAAGTAAAATTATTAGCATTCAGATAAACTAGTAGAATAATTTATCCAAAGCTTGCAAATTGAAAACATTAGCATTCTTTCAACTGAACAATTTTGAGCAGCTTTTTCCATTATTTTTCTGTTGTTTCCTCTCTCATTTTTATAGAAGGCAAGCACCAGGAGCTTGCAGCCAAGATTCATTTGCTGGAACAGTAGCATTGCATGGGGAGGAGGCTTTGAAAAGGATAGAGTCTCTCAGTGATCTCTTCAGCAGGAGTCAGGGAAGTAAGTTTGTGGGGTAGGTGACAAGTGAGAAAGGTGTTATTCTATGATGAAACAAAGCAGAATGAGCAGCTCTGCCCTGATTATTTCTTGCACTTTTCCTCCTGGGTCTTTTAGTCCTTATTACAAACGTTCCTCACTACCTCTTGCAGTAAGGTGACTGCAAAAGGTGACTTACGTGCAAGACATAGCATTCAATAATAACTCTAAATATTTATTATTGATTTAATTTATGTGCAGCACCAGCACCGTCACTGATAGGTCTTATCCACTCTACTTGTCATTGTGGGAGACTGAAAGGAGGAAAGTGGAAGTGAAGGAAGAAATGATGAAGCAAGATTAGAAAGGGCAGAAGAAAAGAAAAAGTATGTAGTTGTGTGCCTAAGGGAACTCTAGGACATGTTTTCAAACTYGCAAATCAACAATTAATATTTAAAGAAGAAATAAAAGCCAGGTCAGCAGAAAAGCTGCTCTGGAAGCAACCATAAAGACAATTTTATTGATGCTTTCCTTGTGTTGACCCATTTTTATGGACTTTTATTGCAGGATACCTCTAGTTACCCACACAGGAGCATCATTTCAAAAACCTTAAAACAAAATAAAATAAAATTTCAAAAGCCAATGAATATTTTATCAGTATTCATTAAGGACAAAACAATAATGATGAGACCCATCCAAATCTATGAAACTTGGAACAGCTCCTGTGAGCCAGGAAAATGCCACAGGGGCTTTGTCAGAGTAACAGAGTCATTTATTATTATTGCAAGCATGTTCACTCTGAACAGAACTTACTGCTGGCATAAACAAGAGTGTGTTGCATCCATCTTATTCTTTCCTAGTGAAAGGAGCTAGAGATGAAAACAAATGTCCACTTTTATCTACTTTTTCTCAAAAAAGCTGTCATATTTTGAGAAGCTGCATCAGATCTTACATGTTACACTGCAGTGAGACAGCATACTCAACACAAAACTGTGTGTGTCAGTCAGAGGAAAGATATATCCCAAGTTGGGCAACTAGAAATTGGTAAGATTTAGTGAAATCAGCCATAAAAGGAACCATTAATGTCAGAAAAAACAAACAAACAAACCAAAAAAGGTGTATGTCTGTAAATCTAACATGCTTCTTATAAGGTGAGGTAGGTATTGTTCAAGAGAAATGGAAAGAGCAAGGAACTAATTCCTCGTTTACATGATATAAACCCAGCATAAGCCATTATGTTATTCATATAACCAAGAAGGGAATCTGGAAACAAGATGATAGGATATTCCTTCATCTACCACTTAGAAATCAGTGCTATATCAAAAAGAAGAAAAGGAAAATAGAAAAAAAAGAAAAGGAAAAAAAAAAAGAAGAAAAAAAGGAAAAAAGAATAGGATCCTCTTAAATTCTTCTGTTTTGTAAAAAAAAGTAACAACAGTAAAATGGGGAGAAAAAAAAAAAAAAAAGGAATCCTCAGCTAGTCTTCACATCCTACCCTGAAATCAAATACTTCTTTTCCCCATTTTATATGGAATGCATTGTTGACAAAATTCCCCATACAAATAAATTTCTGCGAAGTAACATGGCTCAGGCATGTTATAGAATTTTTCTTTCTCTCTTTTTTTTTTTTTTAATGGAAATATTCAATAGAAAATGAAAGCAATCAGTTTTTTTTTTTTTTTTGATYTTTTTAATCAAGCACCACAAAATTCACTCAGTCAGTTGTTCATGTTAATATCTTATGTTGTCAATAGACCTTAATGTAGATTTGAAAATGTCAGTGGTACTGCATTCTGTCAGCTGAAGCTCAGACTTTGAAAAGCCTTTTTATTCTGAGGAGTGATAAGTATGTCTTGAACCTAATGCCATGTAGAATTTATTTAACTTTCCATCTATTTCCTTACAGAATCCATATTGTTGGTTTCTATGTATAAGTTTCATCAGCCTGTTTGCTGCTTCTTCCTGTTAACCATGGTAGTATTTGTGATGCAATCCATATTTGTCGTACAATCACCATATTTTTGATTCACACAATTCTAGTTCATTTCCCTCCATCATTTTCATACCTTTCTGTCCTCTGTTTACATTATGACATTTTCTCATAGATTCCTTCTCATTTCAATTTCATAAAAAAGGTCTTGATGGCTTTTAAAATGCTGAATCTTTATTTTAACTCATATCCTCTCCCCATCCCCACCAAGTCCAGCTATGTTTCAGGTTCAATAGATAAAATTATCAATCAGATATAGAAGATCTATACAAAACATACATATCTATTAAAAAGTGAAGTACAAAGTTTCAGATCAGGTATACACTCTCATCTTGATATTGTATGAAAGATTTTTGGTAATGCAGCATCTCAGCAGGAAAAGAAAGATCTTTYTTAGCCATGTGTCTAAAATGCTTGTTAAGTGGCTAGCTCTTTCTCTTCACCTAGTCTTGTGCATTTGTAGCATGCATATTTTGATGACATTTTTTGGAATAACAAATTATTATTATTATTTAGTATTGTATTAATTTCTTGTGAACTAGATAAGAAAACTCAAATCTCTCACTTATTATTGATTAAATATTATTCAATATGAAAAACAAAGGTACTTTATTAGATATAATTTTCTCCATATATTTCTACTTAAAATCTTTAAAATGTTATGGAATTCTGAGTGAAATTCACATCACTGTGAAGTGTTGCTGCAGTCATCTGAATTTTTTTCCATGCAATGGCTGAAAGCAAAATGAGAACTCAACAGCAGTATGAAGCCAATCTTTCACTTGTGTAATTTATCAGCATAGAATATCCTGATTTTTTTAAAAAAAGCATATAACACAAATATTTACTCAGATATTATTCACTATTTTAATATACATTGACTACACTTCCTGAATACAAGCAATTTTCTGCAATCTTTTCTACTTTTCCCTGACTTACATGCTATGTTTCACAACTTATTTTATTCCTTTTATTTCTATTACATAGATGCCAATMTACATATCACTCTTGCTGGCAGAGAATCTAAATCTATATCTCCTATATAAGTTATTCCACAAGATATTATGGACCCAACCATTATCATTCAGTAGAAATCAAAACCTGAAATTCTGCCACTTACATGACAGCAAAATGTTGAGATCTTGAGTACAAATCTCTTCCACAGGACTCACTAGGTTGATTGAGAGTAGAACATCTGATAGCATGAAGGAGGGGCAGCGCAAGAACATATGATGCAAAAAAAAAGGGTATTATTTCCTCCCGTTGAGCTTAGTTCATATTCTGGTTATTTGGCAGTTTTGGCCTGGCACAAGTAATGGGAAAAAATACTCACAGCAGTATTTTTGAGTTGAGAAGTTGAGGAGTATTTTCTCCTCAACTAGTTTTACCACCAAAGAAGAAAAAAGGGGATTAGCACTCTAAATAAGATCAGTGGTCTAAAAAACTACCCAGTTCCCATCTGCACTTTGAAAAGTATGCATTAGTAGTGAAAACCTCCATTAAAATCTTTAGACAATAGGCCTGTGCTAAATGACAGGAACTGAGAATCTAATCCACAGTTTAATTGTATTGTTTGCTCTTTGGGTAACCACATAAATCTTGCCACCAGGCAAACAATAGTTTTTCTGCCAGTTCACCCCACATTAAATGATTAGTAATTCTTTGGTGGTCTGTCTGATTGATGTAAAGATGTTCCCTATTTTTGTTTGTTTGTAATGCTTCTTGCTCCTGCAAAATGTCAACGGCAACTTCAACAATCCAACTTTATAGGCAGCAGGTGGAAATGAGTAACATTTCTGCTTTCTGAAACAATAAGGCAATTCTTGGCTGCTGCTAGATTTGCTTACTGGCTGTGGTCAAAAATCATGCCCCTAACTAAGGCATCACAGTTTAAAGCTTGAGCTGGCAGACCATCATTCCATTTCAGAAGTATTTCAGAGTTCAATTTGTAGTTTTTGCTCTGGAGTTTCTTGGCTTCTGCTGCAAAAGACTCATTAAAAAAGAGAGACATTTATTTCAGCATTTTTTTTTTCAACATGCTCTTTTGATTTTGTACTACTAATCCTGGCCTTAAGTTAGAATGTAAATTGGCAGAATTTTCAAAAGTAAAGTTGTTTAGAAGAGTGCTGCTTTATCTCTTCTTTTGATATCACTGAGCATAAACTTAAAAAGAAGATTCCTATCATTTGTTTATTGGTAAATGAGATGAATAGAATTCTAAAATAAATATTTATTTTCAGTCTTTTATGTACTATAATGTTTACAAAATCTAGCCTTAATTTGAATTGAGGTATTCATGTAAACTTATTTCCTTAAGTAAACTGAGAATTATGCAAAGCTCAGAAGACATACAGGAAGAGAAGGATCTAGTTTAATGTCACATGATCAACCTAAAAATAATGCATAAAATAGTAAATTCCTTTCTGGATAAGACTGGCTGAATTCTTGTATATTRCTGAATAAGAGATCCAAGTCAACATTTCAAGTTTCAGTCTTCTCTTAAGCAATCATATTCTTTAATTTCTAAAATTCTATTACTGTATTACCCAGAGTACTTCACACAAGTTCACAACCCAGAACATTATTTTTCCCATGACTCAAAAATGATATGATTATAGAATAAATAAAAAAGTACCAGACTAGGTAATATTGAAAAACGTGGAAACAAATTCTACCACTTCAGCTAGCTCATCAAGACAAGTCGCTGGGAACACATTACCCAGATGTCCCACCCCTGGTAACAGTTCCTCCTTTAGAGCAAAGACTGGCCCAAGACTACTGCCTGATTTTGAAACTTTATCTGGAATTATTTTCAAGACCTTTTCTTATGACCACAGTCCCTCTTGTTGCAACCAACTGCAACAAATGCTTTATCCCCTTTCCAGGAGATCTGGTGATCCAAGTTTTTTATAGTACATATTTGACAATTCCTAACCCAAAGATTTACCTACAAAAATATCTCCCTCTGAAAACATATTCCTTGGTTTACCTTGATTGTGCTTTGCTGATAGSTATGGATAACAAGAAAGCTTAGACCATCCCTCTGCAAAGGATTTTATATGGTGATTTCATTTGGGTGCAGGGATCAGACTGATGATGCAAAACAAAAAAAAAACCAAAAATATCTTGCTTTGTTTCAAGTAGGTGGCATCAAAGAGAACAGTTTGACTGGCATGTTATCTGCCTTCCATGTTTAAAGATTACTGCTATTTTGTTTCATGCCATTTATGTCCAAAAAGTTCAGCAGAGCAAAATCAGACAGGAAGGTACACAAAGATTAATTTTGAGGTTCTTATTAAAACCGAATAACATAAACCTAGAAAACAGACAATCCTTTCTCTTCTTCCTTGCTTGTTTAACTAGGATCAACAATGGAATTGAAGGTGGGGGGTAACCTTGGCTGCAGTGATCACGAGCTGGTGGAGTTCAGGATCCAACGAGGAGGAGGCAGGGCAGCAAGTAGCCTTGCCACACTGGACTTCAGGAGGGCCAACTTTAGCCTCTTCAGAGACCTGCTGGGAAAGATCCCATGGGCTAGGGCTSTAGAAGGAAGAGGGGCCCAGGAGAGCTGGTTAGTTTTCAAGCGGCATTTCCTCCATGCCCAGCAGCAGTGCATCCCTGTGCGTAAGAAGTCAGGCAGAGGGGGCAGGAGACCTGCGYGGATGAGCAGGGAGCTCCTGRCAAAACTCCAGCAGAAGAAAGCAATATATAGAAAATATATGTGGAAATATGTGGAAAAAAGGACAGGCCACTTGGGAGAAATACAGGAACGTTGTCAGGGAATGCAGGGATGCAACAAGGAAAGCTAAGGCACAATTGGAATT
>NW_020456110.1:2642914-2680414 GCF_003342845.1 Nothoprocta perdicaria
GGCCTGGAACATCTGCCCTATGAGCAAAGGCTGAGAGAGCTGGGYCTGTTCAGCCTGGAGAAGAGGAGGCTGAGGGGGGACCTGATCAGTGTSTATAAATACCTCAAGGGAGGCMGTGAGGAGGAGGGGGGTGGCCTCTTTTCAGTGGTGGGCAGGGATAGGACTAGAGGAAATGGCTTCAAACTGAAGCATCGGAAGTTCCACAGGAACTTAAGGAAGCATTTCTACACTGTGAGGGTGACAAAGCACTGGAACAGGYTGCCCAGAGAGGTTGTGGAGTCTCCTTCTTTGGAGATCTTTAAAACCCGCTTGGATGCAGCCCTGAGCCACGTGCTCTAGGTGACCCTGCGTGAGCAGGGGGGTTGGACTCGATGACCTCTGAGGTCCCTTCCAACCTTCGGCATTCTATGATTCTATGATTCTATGAATTATTATAAAGACATGGTATATCTGGAAAAATATTTTGTAAGCTGTTTTTCTGAGAGTTGTGCATTTGCAATACAACTAATGTCATCATGCCTGTCACAGGTCAACAATTTCTCACTGGAACTGATCACTGCATGTTTTTCAAGATAATTTTGAAGCAGAACTACTGAGTGRAAATTATTGATTATAACAAAAAGAAAGAAACATAATGTCCTTAGTCCAGTAGAACCTTCTTCCTCCTGGTCAAGAATGTGGAAAATTCTCAGTTCTTTCATTTGCACTGGTCTAATAGTGAATTGCAATTTCTACTATTCACTTCAGAGGTGAATAGGAGTCATTACCAGTGGCAATCTCTCACCATTAAGATTATTCCTTTGGAGAACTTATTCTTTTCTTTTTCATAAAAAGAAATTCATAGACCATAAATGATTTGCTCAGAATAGCAGATGACTTCAAAGGGCAAAAAAAAGAAGAGGAACTCCAAACTACCTTTATTTTTATAGTCACTATCCAATCCTCCCTTGCTTATATTTAATCTATTCTTGAGCTGCATCCATGTTACATCATATTTAATGTATGTACTTTTAAGTTTGTAGCAGTTAGTTGACGTATTTCAAAGTCTTACCCAAAACTTCAAAGAATCACCCTGAAGCTGTGTAAAGTATGAGAGACCTGTAAGGGATTCTACTCAGTCTGAAGGGGAATGAGTGACTCTGTGACCATCTGGATTTTTTTTTTTTATTTTTTTTTTTACATATTCAGGTGGGTAGTCATGGCTTCCATGTCTTTCATGAAGTCTGTCTTTACAGACTTCAGCTTCCTTCTGGATCCAGTATCCAGTATGTAGAGTAATGGTAGCGTGTTATTTTGAAATTGACACATTAATTGTATTTTTTTTTGTCATAATAAAAGAAATCTGCAAAAGCAGGATGATAACTCTAAGGCAATGTAAGAAAAAAAAATATCTCAGGACTATCTCAGTTCTTGATAGGGCTATTATGTAGCATTTCTTACTTTTCTTCACTCTCAGCAAAGAGCTTCCAACCCAATCTATTATGTGGGAGACCTTTATTTCTCTGGTTTGTCTTGTCTGTTTTTTCCTCTCATTCCTCTGCAGCTCAGAGGCAGTTCCTGGGGAAACAAGAGCAAGTGGGTGGCCTGGCTCCTCATTTTCATAAAACTTTTATGAAAGACCAGAAATGCTGCAAATGGAGGGAGGCATGACCACAGAGAGGATGTTGGAACAGACAGACAAGCTCTAGGACAAGACTGTCACAATCCTGCTGTCCCACCAAGCTTTACTGTTCCCTCAGATCATTGTCCCCAAACAGTTCTTGTTCTTTCAGATTGAAATTCTTTTGTTAGTTTTTCCCTAGACAGTTCTGATTCCTCATTACTTGTTGTTCTGACCTGTTCCCTCAGTATACCCCACTGGCTTGATGAGCAATTGTTTGCAGAGCCTATTTTGTTTTCTTTTCTTTTGTTTCTAGTTTAATTATTATTTGAATTTACCACGGTTCACAGAAACAACTCCTACATGGTTTACCTACTTATGTCACTGATGTTGTTTACTCCTCTCTCCTGTTAAGATCAGTGTTAAAATCTTGACTATATTGCATCTATTACTAATACAGGATAGAAGAATTCATTTTACATTTGTTTTCATTGCAAGTATTGAAATTCAACCTCAAAACAACATAAATTTTCTTAGTCTCCTGGAGACTTAATAATCATAAATCAAACTTGAGATATAATCAAAATACAAATTTGTGAGTAGTAAAGGTAAGGTTTGATTCCCACCAAAGTTTGAATGATTACCACTTCACTATATATGCCAAAATAGGTTATACACACACTCCTCTACACTTCCACTTGCCTACTACATTTTAATTCTACAAGTTACAATTATAAAACAATTACATATAACAGCCAGGGATCCCAGTACACAAGTTTTGCTTACCAGCTTATGGTTATTTTGCCTCTTTCTGTTTCATTTCATTATTTTTGTAGCATTTGAATTAGGATATTACATATTACCAATATCATTTATAATTCCCATAGCTTGATACCTCGTTGTTCAGACCTTTGATACTTCTTCAAGTCTCTTAATCCATAAATTATTAACTATTCATTGTTAATGTTAATATTAATATTAATTAACTGTTAATGCTATTAAAATAAATTATTAGCAGCTTGTTTAGTTCTCAAAAATCTAGTAATTCTTGGCACTGAAATACAGCAATGTATATGCTAATGTCATGTGCATATTCTCCTCTCTACATTTCACCAGTAGTTATGTTGGCAGTACGCCTACTCTCAGAAAAAATATTCCAAACATTTTCCTTTTCCACTAGATGTTTTTGCTTTGAATTGCCATTTAAATATTCTAAGTTTCCAAATGTTGAATTTCATAAGTCCATGTTCAAATAGAGATCTATTTCTGCAAAAGAAATCTTTGACTCTTTAAATGCAAACTTACACATGCACTTGAATAGTTAGATTAGCCTCATTTAGAGAGTATAATAAAGGCTCTAAATCTTAATTGTTTGAGATTTATTATGAACAATAAGGCTGTGCTCTAGAGAACCTCCTATATTCAAAATGGTCATGGGAAAACTAGTCAGAGTTTACCTTTCCATCTATCCCCAATGCTCACAGTTAGGCTGTAGTAAGTGGATATAGTGTAAAACAGAAATATCTGATGTGACAGGCAATCAATAACATTGAGTGTCCTGGCATAGTGTGCCTTCTGGAGATTATGCAGTATGTCACCCCTCCAAAGAGGCACATTTGATCTGTAAATTTTTAGACTTTTGAAAYGAACTGCAACCTGCCTGAGGGGCTCCCTTTCCAGTTAGGAGACAGGGAAGGGAAGCCTTTCACTGCACTCAGCCTTCAAAGTTGTTGCAATGAGAAGACAGAAATGAGAAGGCAGGGAACGCTTTGAGTAAAATTTAATTTGGAAGACACCTTTTACAACAACAGAAGTTGTTGGAAAGTTGTTATATAGTAAGTGAGGTAACTCTAAAGGACTGAGAATTGCTGAGGGTTTAATCTCTCTCAAGCAAAGGCAAAACCAAGGTTCTTGAGATGAAGGGAAACAGTGAAGATGCAAGAATTTTATGCAAAAGAGTGTGAGCACAACAGCAGGTAATGAAGGAACCTTAAAASAACAGCAAAGCTCTGAGACCAGAAGAGAACAAGAGCAAAAAGGGAAGATTTAGAACAGGTAGCAACTGAAATCTGTTTTCAAATGCTCATTTTGTGATAAATAGTATTCTTGATTCATTAGTAAACAAGTTTTAATGAAACAAAGCAAGTGACTKCATATACAGCTACCTGTTTATGCAATTGTTCACTCTGTGGGCAAATGTGAACAGTTGTTCACACACCACAGAATTAGGTCCAAAGATTAAAATGTCAGGGAAAAGTTACACRGATACACTGACTTTACAAAACTAAGGAAAACAGCAATATCATGGTTTGTTGGGTTTTATTGAGAAAGCAGTAATTGTTCAGGGTTTTATTATTTTTAACATTAAGAAATTTGATATCTGACTGGGTTGATGACAGTTTTTTGAAGTACTTCACTAAGATTGACTGGGAGATCAGGATCCTGTAAGCAGTTAACTGGAGCTGAAAACRTAATACATGAGATCAAGAGGTCTTTTTAGGCTTTTTCTATTCCCAGTATGAAAAGAGCAAAGAGATCATCATGGATAGCAAGGACAAATTCATGAAATATAATAAAATGTGGGTGGAGACTAAGTATATGTGAAATAGAACTAGAAAATGAAGTGTTATTTCTTAAGACCTTCTTAAATATTTCTCAGGACTGAGGTATCTTGCAAACCATCCTCATAAATAGGAAAACTATAAAAATAAACTTTCCTAACCCTCCTAAACCCCATTCCTAACTGCTCTCCACCAGCATGTAAGATCAAACCTTAATCCCTTCATATTCAATAATAAGATCTGTATGGACTTACACAGAAGTATAATTTGCTCCATGTTTCGGCTCATTTCCTTGACTTGGTTACTTGATTTTACTAAACTATTATAAGGCTACTTTCTGACAGGCAGGGAAGGTGGTGAGGACTTGTCTGCCACTCTTCAGCTGATGTTTGCCTTTATTTGTGTGTGTGTGTTGAAAATATGTAATTGAAAAGTATATATAAGTTCTTCTTCATACCGTAAGTTCTCTAGATTGACAGTTTGTAGAGAGACATAAAAAGGTAATACAAATTTATAGGTTTCTTTTACACACATTTATGTCTATTGGGGGGACTTATGGGGGACTTCAACCACCCTGATGTCTGCTGGGATAACTACATAGCTGGGAACGGACAGTCCAGGAGGCTCCTGCAGAACATGCAGGAAACTTCCTGATGCAGGTGGTTGATGAGCCAACAAGGGGAGGGGCACTGCTAGACCTGATACTAACAAACAGAGTTGGTTTAGTAGGAAATGTGAGGGTTGGTGGCAGTCTTGGCAGCAGGGACCACGCAATGTTGGAATTCAAAATTCTGAATGGAGGAAGCTGGGAAAGAAGTAGGATTGCAACCCTGGGCTTTAGGGAGTGCCTTGGAGGAATCCCCTGGGTCAGGATCCTAGAAAGAAAAGGGCTCCAGGAGAGGTGGCTAATATTCAAGCACCACTTTCTCCAAGCTCAGGATGAGTGCATTCCTACAAGAAAGAAGTTGAGCAAGGTGTACAGGAAACCTGTGTGGATGGGCAAGGAGCTGTTGAGTACAATTTAAGAGAAAAAGAGCATATACATAACATGGAAGAAGGGCCAGGCCACATGGGAAGAATATAGGCACAGTGTCAGAGAATGCAGGGATGCAACAAGAGAGGCCAAGGCCCGTTTGAAATTAGAGTTAGCAAGAGATGTCAGAGACAACAGGAAGGGCTTCTATAAATGTATCATCAGCAGGAGGAAGACTAGGGAAAATGTTAGTCCACTGCTGAATGGGGAGGGTGCCTTGGTGATGGAGGATGCAGAGAAGGCAGAGTTAATAAATACCTTCTTTGCTTCTGTCTTTATTGCTCAGGCTGGTCCCCATATACTACAGAGTTTGGACACAATGGAGATAACCAGGAGAGAGGAAGACTTTCTGCTAGTTGAGGAGGATTGGATTAGGGATTATTTAGGCAAATTGCACACCCATAAATCTATGAGTCTGTATGAGCTGGACTCAAGAATGCTGAGGAAACTAGCAGGGGTTATTGCTCAGCTGCTCTCCATAATCTTGGAGAGTCATGGAAAGAGGGGGAGGTGCCAGAGGCCTGGAAGAAAGCCACTGTCACTGCAGTCTTCAAAAAAGGCAAGAGGGAGAACTCGGCAAAATTAAGACCGGTCCGGTCAGCCTTACCTCCATCCCGGGAAAGGTGAGGAGCACCTCATCCTAGAGAGCATGTCTAGGCATAAAGGAAAAGAATGATCAGGAGTAGTCAGCATGGATTCACCAAGGGGAAGTCATATTTGACAAACCTGATAGCCTTCCACAATGGGACGAATGGAAGGATGATTGAAGATCCATGAATGTTGTCTACCTTCACTTCAGCAAGGCTTTCAATGCTGTCTCCCATAACATCCTCATAGGAAAGCTCTGGAAGTGTGGACTGGATGGGTGGACAGTGAGGTGGATTGAGAACTGGCTCAGAGAGTGGTGATAAATGGAGTCAAATCCAGTTGGAGGTCTGTGGCCAGTGGTGTCTCTCAGGGGTCAGTGCTGGGCCTAGTGATGTTCAATCTGTTCATCAATGACTTGGACGAGGGCACTGAGTGCACCCTGAGCAAGTTTGCAGATGACACCAAGCTCGGTAGATTGGCCAACACTCCAGAGGGCTGTGCTGCCATCCAGAGGGATCCGGACAGACTGGAGAGTTGGGCAGAGAGGAATCTCATGAGATTCAACAAGGACAAGTGCAGGGTCCTGTCTCTGGGGAGGAATAACCAGCACAGATTAGGGCACCAGCAGAGATTAGGGGTTGATCTGCTGGAAAGGAGCTTTGTGGAGAGGGACCTGGCAGTCCTAGTGGATGAAAAGTTAGCCAGGAAACAGCAATCTGCCCTTACAGCCAAGAGGGTTAATGGGATCCTGGCTGCATTAGGAGGAGTGTTCTCCACAGGTCAAGATCCTGCCCCTCTCACCTCTGGTGAGGCCCCACGTTGAGAACTGTGTGCAGTTTGTTGTGTTGTGTTGTATTGTGTGTGTTTACCTAGAGAAGAGAAGGCTAAGAGGAGATCTGATTAATATCTCTAAGTATCTGCAGGAGGAATGTAGGAAGGAAGGCGCCAAGCTCTTCTCAGTGGTGACCAGTGATAGGACAAGGAAACACAGGCAGTTTCATCTCCACATGAGGAGGAACTTCTTTCCTATGAGGGTGGTGATAGAACCCTGGAACAGGCTGCCCAGAGAGGTTGTGGAGTTTCCTTCTCTGGAGATCTTCAAACCCCAATGAGATGTGACCCTGTGCCACATGCTCTGGGTGTCTCTGCTGGAGCATGAGTGTTGGACTAGATAATTTCTAAGGGTCCCTTTCAACCTTAACCATTCTGTGATTCTGTGATTTAATTTACACATTACAGATTTCTAGGATAACCTGAAGTCAAGTCTGAGGTTATAAACAAAATATATTAAAGAGAAAAAGTTGTCCTGATATGGCAAAAAACTTCATCTATCATTAAAGCAAACAAAATGCTTATTAAGACTGGGTAATATCTTACAGATGTTAGCGGAGCAGATAGAGTAACACAGTGTTCCTAAAAATAGTATCTTCAGTAATGCTCATACTACTTTGTCATACTGTATCATAATGAAACTTTATGGAGATAAATAGCATCTCAATTCTTCCAAAACATCAAGTAAGATAAACTATTAATAGAGGGGGAAGAAAAGTGGCCAGAATTTGGTTCATTCCAATTGCTATCACTCCAATAAAAATATTTTTAATATGAGCCCTCTAACAAGAAAAGACTAGCTGTTTAATGTCAGTATGGGTATRGTTGAGTGTAGCTTATCTAGATTTTGATAGTCTTATCTACATTTTGAAGTCTTTAAGTATAAAGTATATTTAAATGTCAGTGTTTGGAAACACTTGTTAATCAAAAGAAGTTCTTTCAGAATTCAGAAAAAGAAAATTATGAAATTCCACATGAATTCAGTTTTACTCTTGGATGATACTTTCCTGAAGAGGCTCTTGTTAGCAGTCTCCATAATCTCCATACAAAAACTATGAGGTTCTTCAGGATCTCAGTATGTGCAATTTGCAGGAATTCCTATTGCTGAATGGCAATCAGCCAATATATGCCAGATAAGATACCCCTACAATCTTCCCCCGTAATACTGTCGTGAACATTATTGGAAGGTTCATATTTCAGAAACGAAACATGTAATTTAAARAAGGCAGAAAAAATGAATAGTTAAGGAAAGCTTCATCAAAGAAATCTATATCAGATGGGCCTGGGGAKGAAGATCTAACAGGAGGCATTGAAACTGTAATTAACAAATGAATTTGTATTCCTTCAAGAAAGTGGCAATTCAAAATAGCCTATCTTAACGAAAATTTTTCTCGAAAAACAGTGTGGTATCAATCCTCCTTGACATTTATAACAATGACAAAATATCCTCATGTAATATTGCTTAAATGGCATAATAAATGCTGTCATATTCCCCTTTTGTGTACTAACAGAAAAGTGCAATCCTTTGTTCTGTGCATGACTGCATTTGCACATTATAGAAGTATGAAATATTTACAAAGGGAAGGTTAAATCAATACAGCTTTAAAATTTGCACTCCTGTCTTCTGGGACTTATATCATCTTGATTTAATGAAGTAAAAGGAGAGAGAATGTTGACACACAGAAAAAAAAAATTTCGTTTTCCCTTTATTGTACATACAGAGAGTAGAATTTGCTGGTGATTCATGCAGTAATTAATTATTACACCTTTTATGCTTAAGTTATTATTTGAGTTGTCTCATTTGCAAAACAGAGAAACCAGCTATTAAGTAAAAAGAGCAAAGAAGAAATGGCATGCATTCAAGAGAAAAGAAAAATAATGCTTAACTAGTGATTATTAGTGGATTTAACATATAAACCATTCTGTGGGATAAAAAAAAAAATGAAATACATTTAATTTACCAGAGTTTCCTATAGACTCTGGAGGAAAAAAATATCAGGATGTATTTAGATAATGTGAAGTCTATAATTAAAGAACCATATAAGCATGGTCTTGGTACTTATGCTTATAAATCAAATTAGCATAAATTATTGTAACACACATATATTTCAGACCAGTTCCACAGCAGGATAAGAACAGGCCTATTGGTATTCATTAAGCTTTCACTTCATCCATGGAAGAATGACTAACTTTTTGCTTTAATCTTGAATGTAGCTGTGAAAGATATTCACAGCACATCATTTGCTTGATAAATCCAGAGAATATGGCTTGTTTATGACTTTTCTGTGAGAAGAACTAGAAATTTTTGGGGGGACAAATAAATTTTGTCCATTACTGAGAACTGCTTAAGGGTGTTTGGAAATGTCTTCACTGTACATGGCTTTCCATTTACTAGCTTTTACCATACAGTTGGCTGTTCACTCTTTCCCACTCATTATTTATGGAGTACAATAAAATGATTTAATGAACAGCCAATTTTTCCTCTTTGATTATGCAAATAAACTTGAATAAACCAGAGRAAGGGAATCAAAAAGACTCAAGGTGGTCTTGTACATGCTTACTAAGTACTATCATTCATAAATATTAATTTGGTACTTATTATTAAAACTGGAAAGAAACCTTTCACATTTTTTCCAGGTCCTACTGACAGTTGAAACTGTTAACAGATAAAATTCAGAAGCAGGTTTGAATAATAGTTTTAGTTTAATTCTCTCTATATTGTCTATCTATGGTGAGAGCCTATCTTACTAAGAGTAAAGTAGGTTTTTAGGGAAATTGTGGAGTGGGAGTTTTTAGGCTGAGCCTTTCTATGGACTGTGTACATTTAGTCTTGAGGCTGAGGGGAGTGGAAGAGGCTCTCAGCTGGAAGGAGGAAATGGAGGGCAAGAGAGCGGCATCCTTTAAAGAGTCTGTCTGGACAGGAAGGTATGAGGTGTTGTCAATTGTGGTGACTCACACTATTGCCCAACAGCTATTTTCTTATGCAGATGTTTCATGCTACCGTCTCTTACTTTGAGATGACAGCCAAGCTGCTGGGGCTGGGATCCTTCCTGTCTCCTGCCTTGTGCAGTGCCCTTCATACCCTCCTCCTACTTCCTTCCCAATGCACCTGGTGCTTCGCAGCTCTCCCCTCCTGCCTACCTCAATATCATCCACCAAAGCCAATCTCTTTGTTTTCTTTCCTCAAAGTCTGAGATTTTCCCTCTTAGACTGCAATGAAAATAAAAACTAGTGATGCCAGGTAATACTGCATATGCTGCTTTATTTTAGCCTCCTGCAAGTATGTACGATGGGTGTGTATTTAATTATATTATATATTACCATCATATTACATATATAAAAATAGTTAGCCATCAGTCATGAAAGTTAGAGTTTACAAAACACCACGCACGATCTCTCCAGCAACTGCAAAGAGTTCTGGGATCCCCAGTACCAGAGGAATGTGGAGCTGCTGGAGAGAGTCCAGCGCAGGGCTACGAGGATGATCAGGGGCCTGGAACATCTGCCCTATGAGCAAAGRCTGAGGGAGCTGGGCCTGTTCAGCCTGGAGAAGAGAAGGCTGAGGGGGGACCTGATCAGTGTCTGTAAATACCTCAAGGGAGGCAGTGAGGAGGATGGGGCGGCCTCTTTTCAGTGGTGTACAGCAATAGCACAGCAATAGGCCTCAGAATGGCCACAAACCGAGGCACCAAATGTTCCACAGAAACTTAAGGAAACACTTCTTGACAGTGAGGGTGACAGAGCCCTGGCACCCAGAGAGGTTGTGGAGTCTCCTTCTTTGGAGATCTTTAAAACCCGCTTGGACGCAGCCCTGWGCCAYGTGCTCTAGGTGACCCTGCKKGAGCAGGGGGGTTGGACTAGATGACCTCTGAGGTCCCTTCCAACCTTAAGTATTCTATGATTCTATGAAGATACAGTCCAGTGTGTAAAACAATTAAGTTCCATACTTTGCCATTCTTCTCTTTCTGTAATCTTTCATCCCTCTGCACAACACAACTTACAAACTTTACAGTTAGTGAGGTAAAGACACTAAACATATTTCTCATTAAAAATCTTTTTGTTATTCCTGTCCATGATCTTATACACTAATTTATGAGAGAGGTCCATACAGGAGAAAAAAAAAAGTGTTTATAAAGTCATAAAATTAAGAAATACAATGTAAAAGAAGAGCAGATTCAGTACAATCAACYTTAAATCAGGCATTTTCTCATTTTTAAACATTTAATTCTGTAATCTGCTTTTAATTAACTTCATTTGCTGATATAATAAGATAAAATATGCCAAAGCATATGACATAAAAGTCTTTTAAAAGTTAGGAGCATATGTAGTGCAGGAGATCATGGAGTTTCTAATCTTCAATGTTTTTTCAGAAAGAGATCAGCAAGCCACAGTGATCTCACTCAAAGCAAAGTTATTCTTTTTCTCAAACCTTTTTATTTTCTGTTCTATCTCACAAGCAAAGTAGCCAATATCTAAACGCAATTTGTGAATTATTTCTCAGCATCTAATAACAGCTGCATTTTATTTTTCAGTACCTGCAGTAAGAATCAATAGATACTTATCTATTGATAAGAATCTTCRTTCAATGAAATGTGCAATATGAAGTCGCACTAGAAAATGTGCAATTAATTAATTCACTGCTAGCGGCTCTATTTAATAGATTAAGTCAACAAACATGAATGTGAATATGATGAACTGTCTGTTATGGAACAGTGAACAAAGATTTGGTATCATTAGTTACTTTAAAAGAAAGTAGCAGAAATGCTATGAGTCCAAAGCATAATATTTTAGAAGACCTGCAGGGAAAATCTTGTCCAATGCAAGACAAGGAAGCCTTAACAGAGTTCCTAGAGACTCTGCACACCCAGCACGGGCACATTCTGTCTTACTGTGCAAAGGAAGATGATAAGAGCAGAGTGCTGTCTAATGGCCCAGGACTTCGGTGACATTCCACTSTAGGCCCAGATGGTATTGAAAAATGTTTGCAATGATGTAGCATTCTAAGTTCTCAAGAATGAAACAAATGTGAAAGCTCTAAAAGTATTCTGAGTTTTTTGTATCTAACACAAATCCTTAAGATTCTCACACATAGAATCACTGCAGATAGTTCTCTCTTCCTTCCACTTTGCATCAGATAGTTAAGACTAGGCTTCAAAAAGCAAACCACTCATGGAAGTGTGAAATACTATTAGAGACTGTGAAATAACAATAGATCAACATTTGTTAGCCCTAAATTAATTTTATCTGAAGATTTTTTGATCTTTCAAAAATCTATGCCAATTTTGTGTTTGATTAGTTGTAATAAAACATTGTTTTGGAAGAAGATTAATAATCTAGGTTTTGAGGTAACCATTCTTTTGCTGACTGAATTGACCCTGTAGTCTGAATAAATATTTAGTATTTGCCTATAGAAGAGTAGGATTCCATTTGTTACACTACATATTAGAACAAAAATTTTGTAATGATTTTTTTCACATGTTCAGACTCTCTAAGGAATTGTATGTTTTAAGAATAAATATTGAAAGAATAAAAACCATTTTGATATGTTAGTACATACCACACATTAAAGTCTGAGGACTCTCTCAGCCTAAGGGTATTATCACTGAAGTGTCTGTAGTTACACCTTAAGAAGCAACCTAGCATATTCTGTCTGGGTGATTTCACTTGTTCTGCTTGATGCAACCTTACCTGAAGTATAGCTAGCTCAAACTAAGAAGGTGTGTGTTATTCTTCACCTTTGAAAATACTCCAAAGAGATAAAGTAGAAGACAGTGAAAGGCAGAAAGTAGAAAAAGTGTGTACTCATAGCTGGTTTCACTTGTTCTACTTTTCTATGGCACCTATCCAGTTCCAATTGAAATTCAGTCTTTTCTATACTGTTATTCATGCTCATTATCTAATGACTGTGCAAAAAAGTACTGCTGAAGGGAAGCTCTTGCTTATTACTGTGTAGATGCTCTCTGTTGTCTATCCCTTTTTCCAACCCACAGAGAGCAAGTGAGTTTCCCTGGGGAAATATCAACCTACTGCTCTGCTATGCAAGAGGCAGCTGATACCAGCTGTGATGTTGACTTTACAGGTCAGACCTACTGCCCATAGGAAACAGAACACCAAGCCATTTCACAAAGGCAAACAGCAACATTGCAACTAGCTTATAACAAGAAATACATTTTGTCAGATCCAAACAAGGGTTCAGAAGCCCTGTTTTGCACGTCAAAACTTTCCAGTGGGCCTCCTAATTGATTGAAACAATCCTGGCATTGGTTTTTTTGTGACCTTCACGGCAACCTGCAGTGGTACCAAACACTGAGAACACAGTTTCAGGTAAGGAAATCTAGAAAGTGCTATTGAATTGCTAATCATAGTCACAACCGTTTTGTTTTATCTACATGTCAGTGCACATGTAAAAACATTTGACAGAAGAGATATCCTTTTTTCCATTTCTACTTTTGTCTATTATTTTAAATTTCTCACACTGTTGCGAACACCAGAATGTTCAAGTACTGTGCAGAAAGAATAAATTTATTTTTTTAAATTTCCCTTATTAAAAACTAATCCCAGGGAAGCAAAAGGGGAGTTTTTTTATTGATGGATGATAAACAATAAGTGCCATAGAATGCTTTAGGAAGCAGATATAATAAAACACAATATTCCTCAAAATAATACAGACAGACATCTGTCGTGCAATATATTTTATATGAAAAAAGTAGATTGTTGCTATGGACAATGGTATTTTGCTGTTACATAAACACTGCTCCTGAGCTGAGCTATTTGTTTTCAGGACAATCATGATTATACCTGTGAAAACGTTTCACTAACATGATTTTGTCTTTTATACTGGAAGGCCTATGTTAATGTAAAACTTTATATGATTAGAAATGTGTAGTGTTAGTACTCACCATTGTGTGGTTGTAATTGGTTTTCCCTTAATGTTATTGTATCTTTGAATTACAGATAACTTAAATCTGTAAGTAAAGAATGCCACAGTCAAAGGGCGGATTTGGGTGGGAGCCTGCACTCCACCACTCCCCTGCAGGCAAAATACTGTGACGTGCAGTAGCCTTATTAGAGACCAAAACTACCAGCTACAACCACGAACTCCCAAGATATAATGCTGAAAGGCATTTGTTCAGAAAAGAAAAAAATTCTGTGACGCAGAGGAAGATGCAATTTCATCGATGACCACTGTGGATAAAACGAGGGCTACCAGAATGCTCTACAATCTTTATGAGAAAGCTAGTAAGTAATACAGTACTGATGCTTGACTGAAATATAAGGGCATACATTCCCATCACCTTCAGTGTAGCTAGACCTTTATSTTGTTTGCAGAAGCACACTGCATTATATAAAACTATTAAAAACTTCCTCMATCTTTTTACCTTACTTTTACCTATTTGATTTAGATTCTGTATTTACACAGAATATTCTAATTTTATAAAGCCCATTTTCCTCTTTTTTTTTTCTTCTTTCCTTGAAATATTAATTGGGGTTAAAAGCTTCATCTAAACTTCCTAAGTACCTTCCTGAAGTACCTTTTAAYTAAATGAATAAATCAACAAGTAACACTGTGTCATTATACTTCACAAAACAATTAAAGCCATATTTCTGCTTCTTTCATAATGTCAGTTTGTCATTCAGAGAAGATAAAAGCAAAAGTAACAAAAACTCTCACTGTGTGCATCTTGCATAATAATCAAAGGAGAATAATTCTAAGGGTTTCTTAAAAKGGGGTTTCTCTTTTATTAGTTATGAAACTTGAGGGGGTTTTGTTTGTTTTTAGTTTTGGTTAATTTTGCTTATTGTTCTTTTTATATTTTAATCTATTCAGTCCAGAAAAGATAAAAATATAAAATACTCTTAACAAAAACAAACGGCTGCAAAAACATACTCAGAAAATAAAGATCCATGTAATATTATTCCAAACATCTCAGAAAACAAGTAATCTAAAAATCATCTTCCCCTATGACTAGAAATAGAAAATATCTGTTATGACTACCCCCAAAAAAGGATACACTTGAACCAATAACCCTGTGCTTCTACTATCTACCAAACAGAGCTGAAAAGGAGCAAGAAAYAAGCTCAAGGATTGCTACCATCTAGGAATGGTATGATTTTCTCAAAAAGGCTGTTGTGATACAGTATTATCCTTCTAGAATGAAGTTAATGAAATGTTCTCATTGAAGCTGTAATCCCATTTATATGCTGAGTAGTCTTGCCATAGATTTCAATGGATATTCAGAAAGAGCTGCTTATCAAATGCAGGGTATATAACATATGAACACAACCCAGATCACCACCAAGATATCCCTATGTGTGACTGGTACTCACTTCAGAGCACTTCAGAACACTGCATAAAATTAGACACATGCATAGTTAAAACAAGGGATGATTTCAGATTCCAGCGCTCCCTGAGTCATTCTCCTTGAGAGCAAGTGTCTGCTCCTATCATGGGTTCAATTACACCCATATATACTCATTTTGCTTCTTTGTTCAGGACATGGGAAAGCAGCTAAAACTAAACATCTATTTAAAGTTAGATAGTAATCTCTGGATCATCCTTGGAAATGTCAATTAAGTAGCCAAGAGTCACTCTAATCAGCAACTGATACTTAAAGAAGATTGGCAAAGAAATGACATTGTCAGAAATTCTCACTTTCTTCGCAGCAACAGCCTTTTCTTTCTTCACCATACTTTGTGCCTCGGATTGTCTGGATGGGTCAGTCAGAAACTAATTTGTGAGGTGAACCAATGGGCTACTATAACTTTGTGAAGTGTAGCCACATACACACAATTACACTGACTGCTAAGTCAGACATAAAGATCGACAAGAACAGCATTAATTATTTCCTTTCTATATGATTCAATGCAATCACTAGTATTCTTTTTAAAATAGACATCCACTGACCACTTCAAGCTTGTCTTTATAATCTGTATGACAATGGCTCAGGTAAAGCTCGGCTTTCTTTTCCAGATTTTAAATTGTCAATAGGGTATGATAGGCTAAAATCTGGCTCAGTCAAAATACAATCTCACCAGGAAGTCTGAAAGTTTACAAACTTTCTTATACATTCTGACTTTTTATGTCTTTTCTGAATTCCCTTTTATCTGCAAAGACCTGTTTCCCTGTTCCAGAAGTTGCAGCTGTTTCCTTCTCATTTTTACTCTCCATCAATCAAGCCTGTATTACTAAACATGAAACACTCTTTAACCTCACCCTGACTTCTTAAGCCTTGATGAAAGCTCTGCAATAACAAGGCTTTTATGCCTTGTTATTACTGCTCTGCTATTGCCTAAGTTGGCATTGCACTCTTAGCTTCTACAAATGATGAAGGCTTGGGCAACTTTTTTAAAAAGCCTCATAACAACAGATACATCTTTTAAACAAACACCAAAGGTTCAGTGTTGCGTAAGTCCATCATATATTTTTAAAGATCCTACAAATCAAACTGTGTGCTAAGAATTATCATTTCACAAGGGTAAAAAAATAACTGCCTTTCTTTCACTGAAGGAAAATGTATTATAGCGAACAAAACTTTTTTCTAAAGCTGCTTTTACTGAAATGCAATTCTCATGGTAAAATGCAAAGCCACAAAGTCTGCAAACCAYCTGCAAATTGACCAAAGTCAGTCAAGTCCAGTTTGACTGACTTAAGTGAGAAGTAGAAATGAAAATGGAGACTTCCATTCAAGTATGTTTGTCCATAGTACAAATGAACACACTTTTAGGCACACTTTGACTACTAAGCTCAAGAACAAGCTTGCCTACAAAGAGAAAACCCCATTAGGACTGAGATGTACACATAAAACTTCCTGTGTCAAACCTGAAGGGAAGATGTATATCCTGATTGCACAGCAGCATGTTCCAAAGGCTCATTTCTCTCTATGTCTTTGGTGGTGTAGCACATTATGACTTTCCATAGCCAGTGTTTTTGAATTGTGGGTGTGCTAGTTGGTCACTGTGTACCAGAACTGAGTAGCACTGAGYAGGACAGCTCTGTTCCACCAGAGATGTTTCAGTGAGTGAGTTTGAATTGGTCATCTTCACTCACATCTTATTCGTCAGGTGATTCTGTTGATTTTACAGTACCATTCCAAATGATTAGTAAAATATTAGTCTTATGTGAATGGAAAAACAAAGAACATTATCTATACGCAAAGACCACGATTCTTATCCATACCAGAGTGTCAAGCTGATGTCAAGCTGATGAGAATCTCATGGACTTCCACAGAAAATGTCAAAGCATGAAAACCTTTCATAAGGTGAGCAAGCTTGAAAAGGGGTAGTCTATAATATTTCAAAATTTATCTAAAATTCTGTATCAGAAGAGAATATATCTGATCTATTTATTATCCTGCTTGTAGTAATTACCTTGTRATGTAGGCAGCATGTTCCAGCTGACATCACAAAATCACTCCTAGTAGCTCATTTAAACCCTGAAGTGCATCACTGAATAATTTTGATTGCTACAGAAACATGCTGAGTTTTCTAGATGGATTCAGTTCTTGATGGAACTGGCCATCAGTTTGACTGTTCAGAAGGCGCATATTTTATGATGAACAGCTTATCARGGAAAACATACAAGACAATGTAAAATATGAACTGAAAATAAAAAGAAGAAAATATTTTCCTTTGATGGCATCATCCCTTTGCCAAAAAGTACAATCTTCATCCCGTGAATCTGTCTCCCTGTGTGAGAATGAGAACAGTTACACCCTTAAGAGAAAAGAACAGTTCCTTTTCAACCAAAGCACTTGCTCATGTGAGTAGCTTGTCCATAGTTTGTTTCTCAAGGTGATTTAAATCCCTACAGAACACACCAAGGAGAAAAGTCCCCGATACTTCCCATGGACATATTGCTGAGCCAGACAATGCAAGTGCTCCTGCTATATATCACTTTGGCACTATTAAAGAATTATGGGGCCTCACATGGTCATGCAGAAATTAATCACTGCTTAACAGTCTGTGCTGTTCTGTTTATGAAGTGATTTGGAATATCTGCATGTAACCACTGGTTTTATGAAGAAAGAGTATATGCAGGTAATGAACCATGGCATTTTGTTACAGCTGAGATAGATAGTTTTCAAACTGATAATTAATATTTTGGAAGATAACTTTATGCACTCTGTGATGCACTGCAATGATATTTCTAATCATGCTTGAATATTGAGCAGTAACAGTTGTACTTTGGGATAAATATACAAGCACCCACTGAAAAGAGATTAAAAATCAGATATTTGAACTGTTGAATTGAGCAGATATTCTCTTCTGTTGAAGTTCATCMAAAATATGCCTGTCTTTACATGGTGATATATTAGAATTCAGAGAATTGAATGGTATATTGTTTTTTCAGTAAAAAAAATAAGGTTTATATGAATCTAGTTAGTTTCATGTTTTAATAATTTTCTAGCAAATATTTCAAAATTTAATGTTATAAATATTCTTCTCAAGATTAAAATGAAGTCTACAAAGAATATTCTCTCAGATGTATCTGACTAGCTTCTCTTAATGTCAATGACAAATGCAGGTCTACCATGAGATGTATGTTTATATAATTAAGCCATTGTGTTTAATGGAAGTGGTCTCTACTAATGGAACTGAATTTGGGGGAAAAAGATTGTTTGTTTTTGAGAAAAAAGCAAGTATTTCACTGGAGTTCCAAAAAGAATGGACTTCCTCCTAAACACTTACCCTGATCATGTTTCAGSTAGCATACTTGAACAACAGTTAACTTCCTCAGTAAAATGAAAAATGCAGAACTGTGGAGACTTCTATAATGCTGAAAAGCTGTTTGCTGTAATTTATTCCTTTCAAGTTGTTTATCATTATTATAAGTTATTTTTAAAGTGTCAAAGAAGGGATTTTTAATTGAATTTTATTTGATTTTAATTGAATTTTGCATGTAAGAAGTCTCTTAGAATGTTCTCTAGATTTCACGGTTATGGAGTAATTGGTGAGCTAAAAAGCAAGGAAATTGTTAGATTATTAGTGATAGCTAGTAATATATTTCTGCTATTCATTAAAATCAGTTGTATAAGCTTAAAAATTTAATAGGTACTGGCCTACTGAAAGAATCAAGAACATATTTCTCTATTATTTTCCCCAGAAGGAAAAATAAGAGTATTTAAAAGATGTGACCTAAGTTGATCTGCTGCATGTATGTTTATTCAAAAAAAAAAAAAAACTTGAATACATTGAATACACAAACTAATTTCTATAGTAAAGTGTGCTGTTATCCTACTGTTAAAGTTTAATGTATCATACAGTTTTAAGTGTTAAGAGAGAAAATATATCTGCTCTTCTTTCTAAGCTGAGTAATTTGCTGAAGTTCAGGAACTTACAAATAGTTTTCATTAGAATATAGAATTGGCAGAAGTCTTTTATGAAAGCTCTGAATAATGTAAATAATTCCCCTAAAATAAAGGGGGGGAAAAAAAAAAAAAAAAGAAAAAGCCTCTGCTTACAGTATCAGGAATCATGAAATTACCATTTTAACCCTCTTGAAGTCCATGCTTTCCACCTCAGGTTTTTCTCTGGGTCATGTTATCAGTGCTTCTATTGCTTCTTATTGCATTCTCTTTTCATGTTCCAYTTTTCTTCCAGCAGCCCATTATACCAATAAGCTTGCTCTTGTGTTTAGTTGCTATTGAAACCTACCTGCCTCAATGAATTAGGTTCAGACTTTGCTATTTTTCTATTTTGGTTAGCAATATTTTATGATATGCCTGAATGTACTTAAAAATGCATCAGAGTTGGACTGGAATAAAGATAAAATCTATGCAAACAAAAATACTGGGGCAATTTCATCTCACTCAGATGTTTTGAAATGATTTATAATTTCCAGATCTTGCTGAAAAAAGTATGAGGTATGGTGTGGTCTCCACTGATAGTAAACAAGCAAGCCAGCCATTCAGAAGGGGTGAATGGCTTCACTCTCCTACCAGGTAGGGACTCTTCCAGCACCTACAAAAGTCAGGGTTGAGTTTAGTCACGAACACCTAGGGGCTCCAGCATAACAAATCTCCCTAGTAGCTCACTGTTGGGTGTTTGTGTCTGGTTGGCAACTCTCCAGGTCTGCCTGAAGCTTCAATTCCCGTGGGAAAGCCAGAGGCCCAGTTACTGTCACTACAAGGACTCCAAGGTGGCAGACCACCAAAGAACCCAATGACTTCCCATGGGCTTGATAAAGCACGCTTCGAAACAAGCATTTCAGGCTCAGTTTATCATCATTTATAGACAAAACTCATTGTCTTAAGGCTGACCGTGAATTAACCCCCTTCAAACTCTATCAATACCCAACATAAAGAATGGAGGTAGAAGAAAACTTCAAATATTATTTCATACTACCTAATCTCAGAGAGAAGTTACATTGTTGCCTTCACATCTGGAACCCCAGCAAGACCTTCATTATACGAATAAAATAATCTACTGATTTTTTCTAATAGCACAATGGAATTTAATTGCCATGATAACATGACAGACTGTTCTCTTCTATTGCTATATGCATATGTGGAGGAATTCTGATTCTTTCTATTTTTGATTTCTCTCTGTGCACCTAGTCATTTCTTGCAAAAGACTGGTAGACCACAGATTTCCCATGCATAAATTCTGGTATTACAAGATCCTCTTTTGCAGATAACAGAAGAAGGCATCTCTGTATCAGATAATCAAAGCTATACAAGTGATTTTCCACTTCCACCAAATTTTTTCCTCTAGAATTCTGAAACACAAAATTCAACTAACCTCATATTTCTTTGGGATTAAGATCAGAGCCTTTAAATACCATTCAGTAACATTTCTAAGTATTTACTTTCTTCCTGTTCCTGTAGCATCAGGGCCTTTGAGGACGTGCATTGACCACTGCCTCTGCAACAGCTGCCACAAAGATGCAGAGTCAAGGGCAGGTCACTGCCATCACCACCATTTATACTTCTCACACAGATTCACTCCTGTGTTCACAGCCACTCCTGACCTGTTCTGATCCACAGACAGGTAAGTATCACTAGGAAGGAACACGAGTACATGGTTTTAAAAGAGACTACTGTCCCTTGTCAGCCCCTGATGAGATGCAGTACAGCTGAGAGACCTGTATCTACTGCAAGCCTTCCAGGGATTTATTCTAGACAAAATTAAGTTCAGTTCTCCAAACTGGAAGTCCCCACAATATCTAGAGTTTGAAGCTRGTCTAGAGAAGGCCAGCTTGGCCCTTTCCATCCTCATTAAGAGCTGGAGCACATTTTCTGAGCACAAAGAGCAGAGCTTTAGCTTTATTTTATCCAGAATTTTAGCTTTCTGAGAAGAAATCTATCTTGCATGGGAGTAGCTCGGGAACAGGCTTCAAAATACCATTATTTCGCTGAAACAAACTACTGAAATTTACTCTGAAATTAGTATTTGTTTGAAAGTAAAATTTCAAATGAGATTTCTTTGCAGTTTCATGGACTGAAATGAACAATATGCACATATGAAACCATTTGGCTTAATGCAGCTCTGCAGTTCCAGCTCTCAAGAAGTTCCAGGACATAAATATTGGACCCAAATAAATTTGGACTAAAAGCAAGCACACTGTGGGAGGTGGTTTTTATAATAACGATGGACAAATGAGGTTCAAATTGTCTCCGAAAAGAAAAATCTGAAGTTATCCAAACTTCTTGGTTTGAAAATTAGGCAGAAAGACTCACAATAACATGTTTTTTGTGGGAYTCTCAGTGCACTCTGGCTTTAGCTTGCTTTTAATTACTGAGAAAAAAAATCTTTTCCCATGGAATTTATTATTTCTGCTTTGAGTACTGGCATCAGTCAGCAACCGCAAAGCTCTGTGAAGTTTCAAGAGTTTATGAGTGATTTTAAAAGCTCATTATTTAAAACAAAAAAGAAGGGAAAAAACTCCAGCAAAATCACAAAATCATCCTCTTCAAAAGTATTTGAAGCTTGTAGGTAAAGATTAGAACCACATAAAYACTCCCTAAGCATAATACAAAATGCTAACAATATTTTCAGAAATGCTATTACTTTCAAAGAAACTGGGTTTTATTTTCAAGACTATTTATTCCAAATATGGAGTGTAGGTTACTGTTAAAAACTTGTGTTTTCCAAGAAGCATCCTCAGAAAAAGTGTCAGAACAGATGTGTTGTTCTTAGCTGAATTTTCACTCTAGCACCTGAGTTTGGTTTAATTTCTCAAGATGCTATCAATCTCTTTCTTCAAACAGAAATGCAGGCTGCATTTCTTTAAACAGAAGTAGTCTGTCACGGTGACGGTGAGTGCAGCCTCGTAACCTAAGAGAATTCCTGCGAAATAGAATTGCCAGATTCAGACTACTTAAAACTTTTGCTTCTCCTAAAATTTTATTTCCTCATTTGTCCTTACTTAGCTTAGGTAACTTAGCTAAGTAAGCTAAGTAGTTAGCTTAGGCTAACTTAGCTTAGCTTACACACAGTGCAAATCTGAGCAATGCACACTGTAGTGGCTTTGCTCTTTTTTGGACAGTGCACTTTCTCCCAAACTGTCAATGAATCTTGTTTCCTAACATTTCTGAGAGACAAGTGGGCCTGTGCAGATATAAGCAAATAACAAACAAACAAAAACACAWCGGCAAGTAACAAAAATCCTCCCAAATATGAAACACTTGCCTTACAAGACTAAAGACAACCCTCAGTAAAAACCTGTGTAAAGGTGGTCACATCAGTCTTGCCACATACAAATAATACCTTGTCATATGGGAAATAGAAGACAGGCCATGCTTCTCTTGTAGGATCTCCTGAGGTTTTAAGCAATTATTTGAAATGCTGTGGTGCAGATAAAGGCTTTTTTTTTTTTGGCCTGTTGTGTCTTGGAATTAAGCCCTTAACCAATTTTTAAAAGATATTTTTATACATAAAGCATGTCTCAACCAGATTCCTCCCAGATATTGATTATGAGGGATGTAATGAGTATTGTCATTTCTAAGAACTTTCCTCAGGCTTCATTTCAAAGAGTTTGCATTTGATAGAGTGTAGGCGTTAGGAGATAGCCCACATGTGAAGTTCCTATGCATGTCTCCTTTTTTTTTCTTTTTTTTTAAAACAAATGAAATATGAGAGAACCACAGAGCACAGCAAATGTATGTGTGTATATTATTAACCATGTTAGTATCAGCTAAACACATACGAATACTGGCAGTCTGAGAATAGCTTCTGAAAAACAATGGGGGCCCAAAGCAATGTTCTTGAGACTATGTAGAGTGATAGCATCTGATTCCTAAGGGCTGTAAAGGAATATATAACTCCTGTCCTCAAGTTCTTAAAGGAGAATTAGACAAGACAAATGATGAAATTAAAAAATGTATATTTTCTTTGTATTACAGAAGATGAAACTGCAGCAAGGACAAGTAGATATTGTTTGTGGTGTATTACTATGTAAGTCAAGCTACTGCAGAATGAGAGAGAATGTTTTTCCTTACGAGTGTGTCATAATGTTTGGGGTTATTTTTTTCTTTTTTCTATGTTTGTTTGACGATTTCCTCGCAGCTGCCAGACAACAATGCATTTCTATCTGAAGTAGAAAAATAARGTGGGAAATAATTTCCTTGTGCTATTTCTGCACTGCTTGTGAAGCTGAAGCTTCCTAGATAGAAACCCCACTGCATAAGCTGGGAAGCAAATACAACCTCATATATAATCATTTCACGCCTCGGTTCTGCTGGATTTTTCATGCTCTTTGAACCCTAATTTAAGTGTAAAGTTCAGTTAATTTGAATTTGGACTTTGTGAGAGCTTTTAAAAATGTGCTTGTGTTTTGATTTGTTATTATTTCATCCTTTCTTCTAAGAATAATGAAGAAAATTAGGACCATACTGAATGACCACGTATAGCAAAAGGAGTTTTATCCACATTGCTTTCATCCTTACTTCATTAATTGCAATCTTAGCTTGCTTGAACAGTTAGTATGACTCTTGTCTTAGTACTTTTCTTACATCTAGAGCTCCCCTGCTGTTCAGAGGCCTGATTAAGTGATTTCAATGAAATGCAGACTTCAGATATTGCCAGGTTATCTTTAAACTTAACTGCAGAATATTGTCACAAAATCTCTACATATTAATGAATTTCTAATATTCACAAGTTGTCAATCAAATGATATTATCTTAGGTACTTCTGCTCTGCAAGGGTAAATAAAAGTTGTGTGTCCATCAGAAAAAGAGAATTTTGAATAAATATAAGTTCTCTCATCAGCTCTAATTGTCACTTCCTGTAGATGTCAAACTAACAGAGTAGCAGAATCTAATTTCCTTGTTTGATTCACCATGAAATTAAACTGAACTGACAATTTTTATTTTCACCTGGCAAATTCGTCCAACACTATTTAAATCTAGCTAATCAAGTACAGTTATCTACTGCACACACTCATCTGTCCTACCGCACCTCTGATTTGCAGTATCCCACATCCACAGCTTTCTTTGACAGCCTGGCGTTGGATTACATTTACAGTTTTGCAAGGTGCAAAGGAATGCATGGACATAGTTAGCAGAGCTGCCAGCAAATGTATAATGTCACAGAACTACTGCTCAGCAGTGATGGAGAGGAGAGAAAATGTATTAGAAGTATGGAAAACAAAGCAAACAAGTAGAAAAAAATCACTAAGGGGATCTCTGAATGAATAAAAGGCATTTTTTTCTTCTTCTTCATTAGTTAGTAGTTTACAAATATAAATATTTTGCCCACCAAAAAATAGAGCAAACTGTATTTGGTAAGTGTATATAATATACCATATTCCATCAGGTTAAAAACATTGTGCTCTACTAGGTGCAGTATAGCTATAAATGTAATGAATCAGAGTCAGACTTCTTCTGGGACCTTCTCAAAATATTTCTTTATGATGTGGTGAGTTGCAGAGATAACTGTGATAGTTCCAGTTGCAACATTTCAAATCCTTGTAGAGGATGTACCTTTAYAGCCATCCACAGACTGTATTTTCACTCAATAAAGAACCCAGATTCTTAAGAGAGCAAAATAGTCCTATGGTCTCATCTCCATACAAAATGGAAGAGATGATAATATTCAGTATAAAAATTATTTGACTTATACTACTTCCTGTAAATGAAAACTTCTCTGCTTTTGACTCCTTTATTAGAGGCCTGCCATAAAAAGCAAAAAGGATTCTATGCTGACTTCTTTGTATGCATAAAACATGATTTTTACAGGGAACCTTCAGTGGCTGATGTTTCTTTCTTCCTATTTCTTCTTTGAGATTGTCCTGAGTGAAGCAGAGCACTGCAGGACATCCTCAATTCCATCATTTTGTTTTAGTGTGTGCCTTCTTGGGAACACTCTTTTTTCAAGGACAAATTATCTTTCTGTAAACAAATTCTACAAAGAATGTTAATTTTTTTTCTCACTCTTCAGTATAAGCCAAGACAAGAAATCAAAGTGATTATTTAACTAATTCTCTTTCCTTATTAATGTTATACACATATAATATTTCAGCTCTGAACAGTGCATTTTTGCTTTGCCCTATTCCTCCACACCGTTGTTCTTTTACAAAAAGACCTGCTATCGCATCACTTTGTTTTTAATGGGAAAGTCATGTTAAATGTTCAAGAGTCAATGAAATAATAATATTTGATAGAGAACTAAATAGAGACTACTGAGAAAACTCTTTTAAAGCTGAAGAATCCATTGCTTTAGATCAAAGCAGAAGTCATAAATGCAATTTCATTACAAAGTGAAGCTTCACTTATAGTATCATTGCAAATAGGTAAGTGCGTCCAAAACACAGCACAAACCTATTTTTTGAAGAGGTGATTCTTTCTTCCAACCTGTGTTTAAGCTGCTATGAATTGCATAAGCTTTTTGCATAAATCTATTCTTACCTATCTTTACAAACATTTGTTTTTTTCTAGAACAGAAAACAATTCACCTCGGCTTAACAAGCTAAGAATACTGTTTTTCCTCCAAGGCTGCCAAACTGCTTCATAGATAATCCAAACTCAGACCACATAAGCCTATTGTTTCCATCATCTCCTGACTTCAGTTATTTCCTTTCCAAGACTTTTTCCATTGCCTTTGTCTCTTTTCTTCCACTGAGGTGCATATGCCTCAGATCTTCAGAGAAGCCAAATCCTCAGATGGCAACAAAATATAAGAGAGCTTTTCCTAGACAGGTTTACTTTAAGCAACTTCAGAGTATTTAATCAGTCTCCAGAGATTTTCAGTTTTACAATCTGGTTATAATCCTGATTAAAYTACTATTAAGTACTGAGCTTAAAACAAGATCCTGTATCTGCCATTGTTTTCTAGTATAGTCACTTCTCAGTCATTGAGTTATTGCCTCAAAACACTGTACTTTATTTCATTCTAACTAGACATTATCTCATAAAAATGCTATATGATTCCTAAGTCAGAATAGAACGAAAAATGTTATTTTATTATATGCTTGCAAATCATTGTGCTCCTTTTTGTTGGAAGTGACATAATGTAGCTGCATTAGCACAGAAAATATGAACTTTATTCCTTTACGAACATTTTTCCTATTGAGTAAACAAATGCAGTATCTTGGAAACAGAACATGTTAAGCATCAAATTCATGCCCAGCGAAACTCCTTTGAAGAAAATGAAGTTAAACCAGAGGTGAATTTGGCCCCATACACACACAAAACAGTCTAATTGCCAGACAGTTGGACCAGCAAGGATATTTCATGGTGGAAGCCAAGAGCAGCTTGAGAAAAAAAGACAATATATTATTTTGGAAAAAAATGACTTATACTTTGGTTTGTATTCCCCTGTGAGTTAGCTACATTATATTTTCCTTCCACAAATTACAATTTTGGACATTATTAAGAATAAAAAAAAGATTAAACTAATTAAACTTTATGTTTGAATTACAAACACAAGCAAAATACAAAAAAGRCTTGTTTCCTACAACACAAATGCTAGGGAAGTCTTCACTTAAAGTGAAGTTGACAGAGCAAGACAACAGGTACATTTAGCACTGACCAGTGGTAATGAACAGTGATTAGACAAAATGAAAAATTTTAAGTAGTTACAAACCACCCTTGAAACCTATATATTCACATGCTCCAAACAGGACGGGCAAGCTGAAGGTAATTAAACACTTTAGAAAAGACAATAAATTAAGCCTTGAAAGAAAAACTGCACTGTTCTTGTTTATCAAAATGGTTTGAATAATTTAAATACGATGGTTTTCTGAGTAGTATTCACAGGCTTCTGTCAAGTGTCTCCTTTCTCATTTCTGAATAAATAATTCACCATTCACTATTTGCAGTAATCAGAAATTACTTGAGAATTTAACTCTAAAATTACAAGTCAGGGTAAGCAGCATGACTTTCTGCTTCTGCATGGAGCTCATACCTGAAACATTGTACATTTGCATCCTAACAAAAGAGGCGAGGAATTTCTGTCCATTCATTTCATTAAATTTCATTTTGAATGAGTACCCATAGATTTTATACGATAGTCTTCTGCTTTTCAGAGAACAGGCATGTCACTAGAACATCAATAGTTTCCAATACTGCAAAATTAATTAGACAAAAGAGTCAATTTTGCAATCTAGAACAGACAGGTCAGAAGTATGTAACTGGGATACCTTAATGAATCCATGATTTACTAGCATATGGACTACCAAGTTTGTTCATGATCTGACTTCATATAATCCAGTACTTTTACAGTAGTGATGACTTATTGACTTAAATACAGAATACAGTATTCAAACTCCTCCAGGAAAAAAAAAAAAATATATCCTCTCTTCCACTTAACGGAAAATAAGATTACGTTAAATATGAGGTTAAAAATAAAAAAAAATTAAAAAAATAAAGAAGAGAGAAAAATAAAGTAGAAGACAAAAGCGAAGGACACTAAAATCCAGGTACAGTCCTAATGTCATCATGAATGTTAGCTGCTAGCAACTAACCTTTAAAAGTATTTTCTAGAAAWGGAAAAACATTCAGGAACCATTTTATTTCTCACAGATATAGAATATCTCCTTCTGGGATTATTTTGGCACCAAAGATAATTTTCCAGTTTTTATGCTGTAATACTATATAAAAGCCTCTACAAGAAAGTAAAGCCAAAAAGTCCTAATAAAAAGACCAATAATCTTTATATTTCCTATTGATGTTTGTTATTGAAATGAAAATATGTATTCGGCACATTAAGCGAAAGTTAATAATGTGTTTTATGTAATCCTTCCCTAGAGATCCAATAAGGTTATGTGGATTCAATGCACTTCTTGATGGACAAAAATCCACAATAAGCCTTGTGTTTTGAGCCATGTCATTAGGGGGAAAAAAAAAAAAGTAAAAAAATATTGATTGGATTTTTTTGTTGGAAGTAAACCTGAACAACAAATATATCTCTTAAAGACATCACACATAATCACGGTGCTTTGAACTCTTCTGGGTTTTTTTTGCAGTTAATGAACTGATTACTCTGCCTTAACTACAGACCCACCAACTAGTAGACCTTGAGCTGTAATTCCAGGATTTTGAAAGACATTCAGGTCCACAGAGTGTCTTGCGTRTCCATGCTGTGGTCATCTTCTTCTACTGCTGTGTGGTAGGCTGGTTCTACCTCCATTGTATTGCATGTGTAACATACAAACGCTCACCAATAAAAACTGCATAAACTCATCGACGAAACCAACCCTATTCCATCATTTCATTTTGCTTTTCTATTTCTGTTTTTAATCTGGATCAACTCCATGAGCCATTTTGCAACATGGTCCCAATGGTTCTTAGGCTAGCCCATCCATAATCACATAGAAAAGAATAGTTGGCGAGGGACTGTCTGAACAGCACTCACCTGTCAAGAAAGCAGATCATTAAACTACTATCTATGTTTATTTTTATTGCTAAACCTATGTACTCTCTTAGTACAGACATACGGCAATTTACAGAAACAAATTTAGAGAACATGCTCTGAAGCACTGCAAAAGAATATTTTACTTGGAAAGGCATAGCACCTTCTTGCATACTCAGACTCATACACATCTATTTAAGCTTTTATTCCAGAATATGATTTTTGCTACTAAAATCATATATGTTAAGGTAAAAAGGATATTTAAATTGTCACTTCGATATAAGATACATTTCTTATATAATATAATAATATAATAATATATTATATATTTATAGATAAGRTATATTTACTTTGAAATAGAGCCTTGTTTTACAAAGACTTCTTTTTTCAGTTCTATCTCACAGAATCACAGAATCACAGAATCACAGAAYGGTTAAGGTTGGAAGGGACCTCTASAGATCATCTAGTCCAACCTTCCTGCTCAAGCAGGCACACCTGCAGCATGTGACACAGGATGGCATCCAGACGGGTTTTGAAGACCTCCAGAGAAGGAGACTCCACAAACCCCCTGGGTAGCCTGTTCCTGGGGAGCCTCAGAAACATGGTACTAGAGTCAAGGTTTCAAACATATTTTTAGAGTGTAAAAGGACTGTCCTAACAATATTCAACTCTCAATATTTCTTTAATCTTCGGAAATGAATGTGTTGGTTCTATTGATAAAACAGAAAGCATAGCATGAAGCACAACATAAAGGAAGATGTTTAAAGAAGACTTCCACCCTTGAACACTGGATTTTTCCAGTGTCTGTGCACAATGTGACACCTGTATTTGAACAAAACTGGTAATTCAAGCTTAGACAAGAACAAAAACTGGRAAAAAAAGAGTATTTCACAAATAGATATTAAAGAAAACGCAAATCTATTGTAAATAAATATAAAATATCAGGTCCTTTTTCTATATTCAAACCTCCTGAGTAGTTTAAACCACTACTCCCTACAGTAGTTTTGGTATGCCCTTCTTAGCAACAAACTGCCCAAAAGAAATTGAAGGAGCTTAAAAACCCTTGCAAACATAGAGGAGAGGTGAAGGAAGGACAAATATGTAATAGTCTATCACACTCACAAGAGACCAGGGAAGGACAATCATCAGACTGCAGCATGGGCAGTGAAATGAAGCTGAGTATCTTTAAATGCGTAGGGACAYGTCCTACAAAGTTCTATTTAATGAGTGTTACTACAGATAAAGATAAAGATATTACAACAATTTTTGAGCAGACAAGCTCCATGGTGTAGAAATCTACAATTAAATTACCAGAATGATCAGAAAGAACTATTTCACTAAATAAAACAATACTAAGTACTTGTCCAAGGGTTCAAGACCCACATATTACAGTCTCCCAAAAAAATGGAAACAAACATTCGGACATTGGAGCTACTGCAGTCTTCTCCCAACAGCCCATTGCATGAATTCAGACTATTTCTCCAATACCACATTTGGGATAACATAGTTCTCAGGAAACACAGTGGTACACAACAGCATCTGGGTGATGTGTTTTGGTAACAGAGTGCACAAAATTAACGGAAGAGTTAATAGTTATATAATTTTATCCCTGACTTAAAGACAGCTTTTACCTTCTCCATTCAGAGAGAGAGAGATTGAGAGAGAGAGAGAGAGAGAGAGAGAGAGAGAGAGAAAAGGCAGTAAAACTTTAGCTGAAAGCAAATACCACAGAATGTCTGTTTCCAGTTATTCCCTAGCCAGGAAGACTACAATAGTCACCAATATGTCTCCAAAGTCCTCAGCAGGGATGATCAGCCCTCCCCAAGGTCTGTTGTTGTTTTCTGAAGATATATGATCATGAGCTAATAACCTTATGACACTATGAAGGGTTCTAAGAAAATTAATACTTTGCATTTAACATACTCTTATTACCTTGGTGCCACAGAAACACTGATCACTTGGTGTCAGCCCCTCCTTTGCCACTCTGATAGTGCTTAAGGATGATGAAAAGCCATACACAAACTTGTAAATGATTAACAAGACAAAGGCCTTTTAAATGGGCATTTTATGTGAGCTAAGTGGGGGATRAAGCCTTCGGTAATTGTTCATATTTCATGGGGATTTGGCTTTTCATGAATTCATCTCAGTGTCATCTTTCATACATATTACAGTATCAGTTCATTAAAATTCTTGATGCAGTGCTGAACCTGGTCAGGCTGAAATGGGGCTGACAAACCTCATGTCTGCTGCACAGATAACCAGACCTTATGAAGGTGAAATTAGTTTTCAGGAGCTGTACTGCTCACTTGATTGATTCCGTCTTAGAAGTCATATGACTTAATGTTTCCTGCATGGGCTGCCACTGTCATGCAAACATGACCTGATAACACATTGTCAGAAGCGCTCCAGAGAGCTAACAGCAATCTAACATCTTTCTACCGAGTGTGAAGTTCCATCTGAAATGTGCATATTTGATAAGCAGCACTTCTTCTTCTATCTGTCCTTTTCATTTTCAGAAAGTTAATCTTCTCTGCTCTGTTGAGTACTGTGTAGAAATGAGCTGGCTCAGAAATGCAGCAGGTGGTCTCATATGACAGTTCATGGGCACATGGCACCTCTCGGGACAGCWGGGCTTTGCCATGACCCCTGGACTAGGGCACCATCAGCAAAGAAAGGGCCACTCCAGACCTCTCAGGAAGATGGAATTTCAGGCACCAGAGTGAATCCCTCCTCCAATGTGGTTGTATTGTTGTTCAGTCCTTAACATCAGCATCAAATACAGAACACAAACCATTTTTTCTCTTGAGGAAATAGTGTTACCAGGTGAGCCATACTACGTATAAAACCCGATTTTCCCACATAATATAATCTCAGTGCATTTCAGAGCAGCTTCAGAACATGACAACACTCTTGGGTTATGATAGCACTGCTCTGTTACACCTTTATCCCTCAGCTCTCCTCCTTTTGATCACCTGTTCCTGCACTGTCAGGAATGCCACTGGTTTCACACTACACCATCAAGTTCAGTATAGTAATAGCAGTTGCTTCTGCTATTTATACTTAAATAAAACAACAGGCTATTGCATTACTTTCTGTGTTCACATTCCCAGTTCTCTGGAGGGAAGAGCTACAATTTCTTACCCATTCGGTGACCTCTCCAGCGTAAATTAATCTTGAATATAATGCAGTTACAGATTATTGTTTATATGAGAAAAAAATGCCCATAATGTATCTCTGGGGCCATACCTGATCTCTCACACAGCCCCCTGTGAAACAGCATAACATCAGACATTACCACCAAGGCCTGCTCCTGGAAATAGGCACATAGCACAGACTCGGTGGATCTACCGTGGGACAGATAAATTCACTCCTGCAGCAACTCAAAGAGTTCAGTCTCCTTGCAGTGGAAAGGTTTCTTGTTGCAGCTTTTTGATAGCACGCCTATATATGTTGTCCAGATCAGTAATAATTTAAAAGAAATTAAGGAGAAACCATTTTGCATTTTGTAAGCATTTGCTGGGACTTGAAAAACATTGAATACAGTATTTCCAGCATAAAAGATTGATATTACATCTAAAGCAAATCTGATAAAAATGGTAGGAATGTTARGGGACACTACATAATACAAGTGATTACAGTAATATTGTTTATATTTTACTAAAAGTGCTTCAAAAATCAGCCCCGAGCACCCTTAAACTTTCTGACCTTCTCAAAATTAAACTTCTCTCTAAGTATGTTTTGGTGGAATGTGGCACACAGGAAAAATCAGAATTTCCTCAGTTTGACTATTCACATCTGWTTTTTTGTTTTGCTAATACGCAGTTTTACTGGAGTAAGTGAAGACATTTTCTGCCTTGTGTACTGTGTGCTTCCAAACAGGAAAACAGGAGGTGGTTGCCCAGCACATGCATTTTTCCTCCAAAACATCTGGTCTCAGTGTTTTATCTCCTTCAGCAGTTTGAGACAAATAACAGAAATAAACAAGTGGAATATTTCTCCACCTTGAATCTCAAAAAAGGCAACTTTCTCAGCAGGCARTTTCACCAATATGGCATGTAGGTGTCTACACAAGTTGTCTGAAGAATCATAACCATATGCCATATGCACTGTACAAAACCTGCAAATTCACAGGTCTGCTAAACGCTGCTTAATGAGCAAAAGTTGCATCACACTGTGATGAGACCAGTCATTTGATAGGAAGCAAGATCTTCTTAAGCATTTGGGAGGCTGAAAAAAGGAAAAATGCAATTCTGATACTCACTTCCAGTCTATACCATATGAGTGAACTTACAGCTAAAATGAGACTCTTCAACTCACCTAAAATGGAAGTTCTTCTGAAGGATTGTGAGGCAAAGAAAGCATCAAGGTAGAAGAACACAGCTAAAAAGTGCCACAAGGTTCATAGAAACAGAGCCACCCATACCATATTGGTCACACTGTCTGGGAAAGTCATAGTTCTATCCATCCATCAAGTCCTTTCCAAACTGTCTCTGTAAAGGTCCATGTTAGCACAGCAGTCTACTCACAGACACACCGGCCAGGTCTCCTCCACCACCCATTTAATCACACATCAGACTTCTCCACATACATCACATACATCCTCATCTATTTGCAAAGATACTTCATTCATCAGCACATTTGACCACAACTTCCAGAGGTATTTAATTTCCTCAAAAAACAAAACGAATAAAAGTCAAACAGCTGCTGCCATTCAGCTTTTTCAAGAAAAAAGGAAAAAGAAAAAAGAAAGATACTGTCAGAGAGTGAACACTCCTAAAACCCAATTTCTAGACATATGTCAAAGCAAATTTCTGGAATGATATGTTAAACACTGGCAACCACCTGGTCAAAAATAGGCCAGGTAAGTAAACGATCTATGAGTCTTATTTGGAGATTTTAACGAGCATTATTTGGAGATTTTAAAACCCCTCTGATTGATTCCTCTCTTTCAAAAAGACTTGTGGCTATTCAGTGTGCAGGGTCCTGCACCTGGGSAGGAATAACCCCAGGCACCAGGACAGATTACGGGTCAACCTGCTGGAAAGCAGCTCTGTGGAGACGGACCTGGGAGTCCTGGTTGACACCAAGTTACCCATGAGGCAGCAGCTCCCTGGTGACCAAGAAGGCCAATGGGATCCTGGCCTGGATCAGGAGGAGTGCTGCCAGCAGGGGAAGGGAGGGGATCCTGCCCCTCTAGTCAGCTCTGGTGAGGCAACACTTGGAGTACTGTATGCAGTTCTGGGCTCCCCAGTATAAGAGGGATGTGGAGCTCCTAGAGTGGGTCCAGTGGAGAGCAACTAAGGTGATTAAGGGAATGGAACATCTCTCGTATGAGGAGAGACCGAGTGAGCTGGGCTTGTGTAGCTTGGAGAAGAGAAGGCTGAGAGGGGACCTGATTAACATGTATAAGTTCATGAAGGGAGAATGTAGGGAGGAAGGGGCCAAGTTCTTCTCATTGTTGGCCAGCGATAGGACAAGGGGAAATGGGTATATGCTGAAACACAGGAAGTTCCATCTCCACGTGAGCAGGAACTTCTTTACTGTGAGGGTGACAGAGCAGTGGAACAGGCTGTGCAGGGAGGTTGTGGAGTCTCCTTCTCTGGAGGTCTTCCAAATCTGCCTAGACGCCACCCTGTTCCAAATGCTCTGGGTGTCCCTGCTTGAGCAGGAAGGTTGGACTAGGTGATCTCTAGAGGTCCCTTCCAACCTTAACCATTCTGTGATTCTGTGATCACAACATGAAGCAGTTGGAGTACTGGCTTGAGGCAGAAGCAACCAACACTGCTGATTCAGTCATTCTGGCTGATGAATCTTCTGCCACGGGATGCAAGTTCTGGTGGTCCTAACAACACAAATTCTAAGGTTCTGTATGATTTTTCATTTGTGAGAGACATTCTGCATATTCTCACTGTATGTTGGCTCTTACTTGAATTTTAGATTTGAGCTGGTTACACTCTGTAAAACTACACGAAACCCATGGGTTCCTCAAAGATCAACATGAGAAAAAAAATCAAAAAAAAACTATCCTACATCTAAAAGTAATAGCAGATTCACTTCCACTTTCTGTTCTTCCATGTTCTTCAGAAACTCTCTGAAAAGTCATAAGTTTTGAAAAATAGCTGTAAATGAGAAAAAAAATGTCCCTAGCATACCTCCTCCTGCACTTGTAGAATGTAATGTAAACTATGTTTGGCTATTGATTTTCTAGTTTTTCTTCTAATTATTTACTTATATGATACTAAATCTTAATCTCAGTTAATATAAGCTTTATTTGACTTTTGGAGAACAATGCTGTAAATATGCTAACTGTGTTTATCACAGCCTCATGAATATTTATTTGGAACAACTTTCTTGTGCATATATATATTTTTATTCTTTTTTTGAATTGCCCATATTTTACTGTTTCAAGCTACAATGCTAACTGTCACTTAAAGGTCAGACATACCTAGGGAGTGCTGTCCCACAGCTCCATTCCTTCAGATATTCTGCATGCTGGCTGTGCTCTGTCATGGCACTTAAACATAGGCATAACATTAAACACGTTAAGTAGCTCCATTGTATGCAAGCAATGGGCTAGATCACAAGAGCCTGCTTTGCATCCAGAAAAATTGCATCCCAATTGGGCAAAGTAGCCATGCCTCATTTGTTAACTTTTTCTCTGATAATGCCATCTTATTACAGTACTTAAGTATTTTTAAGGTTGATTGTAAGGCATTTCCCAAATCCTGTTTCATGAGGAAAGTTCTACTGAATTTGAAATTATTCCTTATTGCCTCACCAGAAGCTTGTGGTCATTATTTTTTTTTACCTTTAGCAACCATATTTATTAGTCTGATCTCTCCTTACCCTCATACTAAAATATATACTTTTTTTCCCCAGCATGTTTTCCAGTTTAAATTTCTAAACAGCCACTAGATGACCAGATGGCAAAATGCTACAATTACAAGTTCCTGACAGCAATATCACAGTCTTCCTAAAGTTAGGAATTATATCTTTACAGATGGCCTTGGGGGACCACTGCTGATGTGCCAAGGGCACAGGATGGAAGCTTTTTGCGCATTCCTATAACAAGGAAGGGTGGTGGGAAGTCTTATGGAAGTAAGGAGGTGTCGCTTTGCAAAAATTTACAAACAGTACTGAACTTGCTAAAGAAACAATATATTTGCAAAACTTGCTAAAGAATGAAAATATGTCTCACTGACTGTGCTAAGAGCAGATATTCTTGTGGAACTTGTCTGAAGATTCCAGAAGAATCACTTTATAAAAATGACTACAGCACAGTCACATCTTCCTCCTCCTACTGATATAAAGGGTAGAGTCCAACACTGATGAGCTGAGCAGGGATTGGGAACAGCTACATATGCATCAAGAAGTAAGCAAGATTCAGAAAGAGGTAAAATATTTCACTTAGGATGGGAAGTCATTAAAAAAAAATCTTCACCTGAGTTTCTGTAGTGACACACAGATGGATCTCAACGAGAATTCACTAACAGCTTCTCTTTACAACAAGCTGCAAGAGTTGTACGATTTGATCAGATGATTAAGCAGTTTGAGCATCCCACTTGTAAAAAAAAGGTAAGTTTTGACATATGAAATTAGGGTATCGAATACAATAGGTATATTGACCCAGCTTCTTATGATTCTTCTTACTATTATATAGACACATAAATATTTACATATATAAATTTATACACACAGCAGAGAATTTTTTTTTTCTTTAAAGTGGTATATTCTTGCCCACAGATACACATATAAAAAAGCAACTGCAGTGGGATCATATTTGGAGGCAGACAACAACAACCAATTTTCAGTAACTGTGCTGGTTGGTTGATTTGGACGTTAATTCACTGAAGTTGCTAGCTTTGAAGTTGCTAGGTATTTATTTAAGTTTTAGACAATTTACCAACAAGTTAGGTCAGAGGGCTTATCTTGAGAGAGTTGTTGAATTAAGTTGATATTGCCTTAGAAACAGCAATGAGCAAAGTTAATTATGGTAATAAAATGTGTGGAAGTAGCTTGTGTAGGCTATGAATATAAAAGTGGGCTTTAACAGTCAAGATACTTGAATAACCTAAAAAAGTCAAGCTACTTTTCTCCTTATTTTCACTCAGTAGCATCAGTGACTGAACAAAAAGCCCTTGCCAATAACTGACAGCCTTTTCCCAGGCACACGCTTGGTATATCCTTGGATTTTGTGAAATGTCTGCAAAGAAATACAAAATACACATCATAGGTGAAAGGCAAAGCAAGGAGGAGTATGGAGCAGCATCAGCCCTGTCACTGTATCACATTCCCATATGGTTTCTTGGCCCTACATGAGCAGACTTGGTCAGACAAGTGCTTGCTTAGTATAGAAAATGAAAACTATGAGAAAGGATAAGCAAAAATCAGCCTATTTTCCCACTAATTCTTCCTAAAATGCCTGGAGTTGTGCAATTGTCCAAAATGCTACTCAACAGTAGCTGACAACCCCTTGGGCACTCAGCTTTAGAAAGCATCATAGTGCAAGATCCTGCTATACTGGCAGAGCAGCAGTCACTGCAGGATGTAACTGGGGGCCACTTCCCTAGCCATTCCTGGTTATATTCAACTGCCATGGCTGTGTTGCTATGCTTAATGCATGCTGGATGCCCCGGGGGCACACAAGGGATTAATGAGCAGTTTTGTAGCCAGCCCAACCCCCAAATCCCATGAATAATCAATGGTACTTGAGGCTTTTTAGTAATTGAATTGCAAACCTAGTTATAACTGGACATGTATCAGCAGTAGAATTACACTTATGACTGCCGCTAAATGTACAGACTAATGAAACAAACAAACAAGCAAAAAAGTCAGATAATTCTCTCCATTTAAGATAGTAGAGTAGCGTACAGGTGGATGTCACAGGCTGGTGACTACTATAAGGAGGGATCTTTCACTAATGAAGTAGCAATTGTTCCTATCACTAAATAAATAATATATATTTAAATATATATGTATAGATTTCTTATAATATAAAATAATTAAATAATCCAATAGTTTTAAAAACGTTAGGGAAAGAATGTCCTCTTTGGAAGCAGACAGGGCTGTGATTTTGCCACAGGGCTAGTTCAATTTTT
>NW_020456110.1:2685414-2730200 GCF_003342845.1 Nothoprocta perdicaria
TTTCAGTGCTCTTGGAAAAAAGGATATTGGGTTCGATATTGTGTGACTTTCTTTCACAGGAATATATTACTTGTCTTGTACCTCCTTCTGTCTTACAGCAGTTAAAGAAGTAATTTCTGTCCTTATTTCTGATATTTTTGATTTCYTTTTTTTCTGATGCACAAATTTATTATTTCCTTATGGGCTTTTTTTTTTCTTTTTAATGTATCCCCGCTTGTACAAGTCCAGCTTAGCCCTTAAGCAGATAGGAGATTGTTATATTAAAAGCATTCTATAGCCGCATAAAAGCAGTTCTGATTTCTAGATACTGAGGTTAAAAAGAAAATATGAGGCATTTTTGTATAKCATTTATGACATATAAGATTTTACAAAGTTGCACAGACTGTCATCATGTTTGTAGTAAGTTCTTACWCTTAAGTAGTGTGGGCCTAATGTCAAACACTCAAATTCTACCTTAAACATCCTTTTTTCCTTTTACCCCATTAAATTCAAAGTTTTTAACATAAAATTACTATAGGGCAGAGTTATCCTAACTGTAGTTCTCTTTATAAATTTCTGTATATTATGCCAAACAATATACGTAAGAATATAACGTATAAAGATTTTAAGGATGACATATTTTAAAGCCTGATACCGTAACATGCATACCATAACCTATGCATACCTAAAACCTGAGAAATCACCTCAGAAACTAACAAAACATAGCTAAATCTAAAGAAACATCAATAAGTTCAAGCTTCAATGAAAATTTTGTACAGACAATTGTAGAAAAAGAAAGTGATAGAGAAGACTTGAATTGAAACTACAGGAAAGGTGATACAGAAAAAAACTTTTTTTGTATACAGTTTAATGGAAATGCTAGGTAGCTTTCTGTAGGACTGTAATTACTTCAGAAGCATCCAGGAAAAGTAACATATTTTGGAATATATTATTTAAATAGTTTAATAGAGATTTTCATCTTTTCAAGAATGTATTTGTAGTATTTAGTTTGGAAGTTTAAAAGTATACCTTAGGTATGACAGTCATAAGGCTGTGTTATTAGCAATATAGTGAGGGTGTTAGTGTGGATCAAACACAAAGACYCAGCTTTTATTTAAGCAAATTTAATATATATATATTGCTTTTTGTCTGCAAAATATCTTGTCTAGAGGCTAAGTCAGATTTATAATATTTTATTCAAGGAAACATACATATGGAAATGTATTTGGGAAGCTTATTTGTATGTTTCTAAAGAGAAGCCTTTCTAAGTCTTGCACAGAAATTATAATACAAAGGCCGCAGAGAAAATGTTCYAATTTTCTTGTGCTTATTTAGCTGAGGTATAACCTATATACATATATATGTAACAAAGGGCAAATGGTCATTACTACAGAATAGTAAGATCAGTCRGAGGATTCAGTAATAAATTCAGTATAAAAGATGAGTCATCAGATATGTCATACTATGCTGAGGCATCTTGAGCACTTGATTCTTTAGTCAAATCACTAGAGGACTAATTCAGCCCTTTTTCACAGCCAGACGTTTTGCTCAAGCTCCCATTTCTGAAGGCAGTAAAGCTCTTTTCAAGAGGCTGACTAAACTTGAAGAGTACTTGCCTCCAGGCACTGGATGAGTACAGCAAGCTCTGATCTTAGAGATGGCTTTTGCTAAAGCAAAACATTCTCAGATATAATCAAGATCATAATCAATGGCATATGTCCCTTTTAATGYTGTTTCTGCAGAAATACACTTGAGACTTTGCTGTACTTGCTTCTTCGTTTATTTCCAAAGATATGCACCCTGGAAGTGTCACTCTTTTCATTGGACAGGCTCTGCAGCAGAACAAACAGCCTGGAGCAGGGCAAAAGAAAAGAAGAGGAGGAAAATCTCTTATAATTCAAATTATTCATTCCTCCAGAAGCAAACTTTTTTTTTTTTTTTTTTTTTCTGTAGCTTTCTCTATCCAGTTCTAAAACTGGATGTGCCTAGATATTTTAGACAATCCATTAGGACTCCATTGTCATTCTTGTCAAAGACAGAACACAATCCCTTTGCGGATAAAAAAAAAAAGATCCTGAGAAAAACTTAAAAATAATAATCATTTATAAGAGGTATTTTGAAGCAAACAGAATTTTCTCAAGTTCTCATCTTCTGTATGCAGCTTGATAARCCATTTGAACAGAATTCCATACTTTTAAGGTTCATGTGTCAGTAACCCTGTTAAAATTTGTTGAGAAGTAGACCATGAATACAGCTTTTAAAGTCCAAATGAATTACAATTACATTTATTTTTTCTTAGATTTTTCTTCCCATTTCCCATTAGTTGTGCCCACTGTATGTGAGGTGATGGCTAATCAGTTTCCATATCAGGTGAGCCCGTGTTAGAAGTTGCATCCAGAGTGTGTTTTTAGAATGTTTATGAATTATGTCAGTAAAGCAAATGGAAGAAAGAAATGAACAGCAGAGGAGTTAAATGAAATGCCAAGTGAACCACTACAACCTTCTAAACATTTTGGCATGCAAAGAGGTATTTATTAATAGCCAGTTTTATTAACTTTTTCTGAATCTCACATATAATGAAAGAGAACAACCATAATTAGACCTTTTGTTTGACCTTTTCCATTAATTCTAACTGTATCTTTGGATGAGCTTTACTTTGCCTAATCAATAAAGGTTAAATAAAAGCTCCTTTAATRCACAAAATTTTAATACATCAAGTAGATTTCAAAAAAACATAGTTTTGAAGAATTAAAAAAAGTTCTGTATGTTTTTTTCCTCACCTTCTTTAGATGTGAAAAGAGTTGTCTTTTTGTATTTATGCAAAATGGAAGACATAACTCTTTCAACAGTTCAATGAGTTTTGTTTTATTCAATCTGCTGCTGCAAATGTGGGACTAAAAGGTCAGGCAACAAAAGATTTATGCTTTGTTTAATGTGATCTGCCAGTAAAAGAGCCTTTCCTTTTCTCCTTTGTCTTTGTGTATGTGGCTTGCTGTCCGTTTACCGTGCAGATGCTGGTGAAGAAAAGAAAAGAAAAGAAAACTTCCTGCAAGGAGAAGAAAGCGAGTCCCTTGCTTTGCAGACTGCAGCATCTGTGAAGCAGGGTAGCCACACAGGGCCAGCAGCCAAAACCCACTTGGAGAGGGCCACATGCATCAGTGAGCCTTGTAAATCTTTTTAACCTTAGTCTCAGGCCTGGATTTATTTGTTTTTCTAGGCAAGCTGATCTGGCTCCCTTCAGGCCCTACAAAATGATCTGTCACTGTCTACCCCAATAACCTGAGGCAGCCAGTAATGAAGTCAGCTTGCCAGCCTTGCAAATGGGCCTGGTAGCTTAGACCATGTTAGACCTTTTCATTTATTAGATTTCCATCTCAGGGCCTCCTAGGCCTCTTTTCCTGATATACACGCATGCCTGCAGATGCAGAAAGCCCCAGGAGGGCTCCAGGACAGCCTGAGACTACCTTAAGAATTTGACTTGGGAAAAGGATGTGTTTTTTAATTAAAGAAGCAGCTTCTTTTCCTAGTTTGCCCTTACATTCTTGTTGGTGCACTTTTGCCTTTAAGGTTGATATGCAGTAATCACAGCAAGTTAACTAAACCCAGTCTTGATAAAGAGGCTAGTAAAGAGAAAAACACGGGACTTAAGTAAAAAGCAGCTTCTGAGCTAAATCTAAAATACAAAAGCACTTCAGCAGTTTGGAAGTGGATTGCCCCAACTTTTGAAGAAGTGAATCAAATTAGAGATGTCATAATGAGAAAGAATAAGGGAAGCTATAAAGCAGGCTTTTACATTGCCTATCTGTCCTTTCTATGCCTGCCTATGATATTTTAAGAAAATACTTATTTTATCTCCTGGTTTCTATACTCACTTTGGATGCAGTTATTTTTGCAACATTTCTCCTTGTTACCCTTCAGGATTAAAAAACAATAGTGATAGTGTACACATTTCTGTAACCAGAATACAGGTCTGGCTGCAATCAGTGGTGTGTTAAACTCAAGACTATGTAAAACCTGCTCTGTAGAATGTCTATAAGCTCATGACAGGACACATGCTTTCCAACCAAAATGCTATGTAGCAGCGTTTTGCCCTCCCAAAAATCCCACCATGAACTGAGCCAGCCATATGTCATCTCAGCTGGAGAGGTTGGCTAGAGCAGGAAGAGACTCAGTGATGTGAACACAGGAACAGGTCCCCAGACTACCTTTATATCATTATACCAATATTGTCCTGATTTCCTACACAAAGGTCAGCCAGAGCTCAATTTCCCTGTTGGTGTACTCAATAGATTTCCTCCTCAGCAGAGTGCAGAGGAAGGTACAGAACACTGCTGTATCCGATCCTACAGAGGTAGCCAGTGAGTTTTAAAGCATCTTGTGGTCTCCTGGATACAGACTGCAGTKAATATCACAGCTGTGGAGAAAAAGTTTGCTTAGTTTTCTATCAAACATCTCTCCATCTACAACGCTTACAATGTTACCTTTTGGCCTTCATTTCCAATTACAAAATAGTAGTATTTCCTTACAAAAAGTTCCTTTATAAGGATTAATCGAAGGACTTGCTAGACAATTTCTAATGCAATTTACAGGTTTCTTCTCACAAACTGATTGTCAACACCTCAGGAGAGGTGCTGGTAAACCTGATACCAAAAAATAGATATGGTCTAATAAGAAAAGTGAGGACTGGACTTGTGATATCATGGGAAATGTGATGGGATGTGTCAAGTGTTTCATGATAATGAGATATGGGAAATGTGTTGGCAGTCTTGGCAGGGACCATGTGATGTTGGAATTCTCAATCCTACATGAAAGAAGCTGGGCAAGAAGTAGGATTGTAACCCTGGACTTCAAGAGAGCTATCTTTGACCTCTTCAGGGAGCGCCTTGGAGGAATCCCCTGGGTCCTAGAAGGAAAAGGGCTCCAGGAGAGGTGGCTAATATTCAAGCACCACTTTCTCCAAGCTYGGGATCAGAGCATTCCTGCAAGAAAGAAGTTGAACAAGGTGGACAAGAAACCTGTGTGGATGGGCAAGGAGCTGTTGAGTACAATTTATGAGAAAAAAGAGCATATACATAACATGGAAGAAGGGCCAGGCCACATGGGAAGAATATAGGCACAGTGTCAGAGAATGCAGGCATGCAACAAGAGAGGCCAAGGCCCATTTGGAATTAGAGTTAGCAAGAGATGTCAGAGACAACAGGAAGGGCTTCTATAAATGTATCATCAGCAGGAGGAAGGAAAATGCTAGTCCGCTGCTGAACAGGGAGGGTTCCATGGTGATGGAGGATGCAGAGAAGGCAGAGTTACTAAATACCTTCTTTGCCTCTGTCTGTACTGCTCAGGCTGCTCCCCTGAACTACAGAGCCTGGAGACAACAGAGATAACCAGGAGAGAGGAAGACTTTCCAATAGCGGAGAAGTATTGTGTGAGGGATTACTTAGGTCAACTGGACACCCATAAATCCGTGAGTCTGGATGGGATGTACCCAAGAGTGCTGAGGAAACTGGCAGGTTTTCACTGGGAGGGCTAAGCCAMCCTGCATCATCTTTGAGAGGTCATGGAGAGGAGGGCAGTTGCCAGAGGACTGGAAGAAAGCCACTATCACTGCAGYCYGCAAAAAGGACAAGAGGGAAACTAGAGGGCGATCAGCRTCACCTCCATCCCTGGAAAGGTGAGGAGCACCTCATCCTAGAGAGCATCTCTAGACATGTGAAGGAAAAGAACATGATCAGGAGTAGTCAGCATGGATTCACCAAGGGGAAGTCATGTTTGACAAACCTGATAGCCTTCCACAATGGGAYGAATGGAAGGATGGATGATGGGCGAGCCATGGATGTTATCCACCAGTTCAGACTCATGCCATTACAATTACAAGAACATCCACAAAGTTACATTATTTCTCTAATATATGACAACACAGTTACAGTTTTGTCGTATATTAGAGAAATAAGTTCATGGGATGTCCAAAATTTTTCAAGGTTATCCACTAGACCTGAAAATTATAGTCTAATTTATTTAAGTAACTCTAATCAATTGCATCAAGACTCTAATTCTGCTTATGTGTGATTTAACACATTTCTTACATTTTTATGAGAAAGTATCATGCTAGAAAAATCAAGGTTGAATTCTGGCATTGACCAAAATAACTTAGAAACAGTATCAAAAAAGTAAATGGAATTTCAACAACATAAAACCTAGCACACATCCAGAAAGAATTAACTTCTTTTTGGATTTGGTAAGGGTAACTAGATATCCATAAAATATTTTGCTTGTGTGCCTAAATTATCAATGGGATAACTGGTTACCAAATTCCTGATCTGAAGAAATGCTTTGTGTCAATGGGATAATTCCCTTCCAAATTTATGATCTGAAAAAATAAATAAAAAAAGAACTTACTAGATATTACAAGACTGCAAAAATACATGTAAATAAGGGGAAATCTTTATTCTCTTTCTCCTTCAGAGCTGAGAGTTGGCAGTGCAAAAAATGGGAAGAGTGTCACTTTTACAAAGCATGGAATCACTTTTGAGCACTTTTGTTTTTTTTTTCTTGTCGCTTCCACTTGACAATATATTTTTACAGCTAAGGAATCATAACAAAATAGAAATAATATAGTGACTAGCATTAGTATAGCGATAGAATTTCTTTCTCATTTCTTTTTTCTTTTTTTCTTTTTCCCTTCCTGTGAGAAACTTTCTTTTTCCCTTCCTGTGGTTATGTATGCAAGTTGCTGGCACTTGTCAATAATCAGGCATTATATGGGAGGCTATGCACTAGGAAGTGGAAACTAGATTTTGACAGAATTTAAAACCAACCGATAATAGTGTTGTTTTCAGGTGGAGCTTCCTAACAACAGCCTTTGTGCTGACAGTATATGCCATATAAAGATGACTGCTAAAGGATCAATCCTACTTAGAGATGATGAAGATTAGTGTCAGCACACAAGYAAGTTATCAGGACCTTATGAAGAGAGCTGAGGAGATGAACTAGACTTGGAGCCACTCACATTTGAGGTAAAGCACAGACTTGTCCAGGCATCATGTTTGGAAACTCCTGTTTTCCTGAGTCACCCTAGACCATTGCAGTGGCAACTTAGAAACACAGCAGTCTTGACTCAAGCAATGTCTTATGTCCACTTGCTCATATAATATCATAATCACAAGTTCACATTAATTGTACTGGAAAGTCCTGGAAAGAGAATAAGGAGAGCAGACTCTGTGCCCACAGTTCACCTTAATAACATGCATGTGCACAACAGGTGCACAAGAAAAGTATTTATCTTGGGAACAATTATCACAGGCCTAACAAAATGAAATATTTCTCAGTTCTCTACCCACAAGATGTTAAGCACAAATACATTTTGTGCATTCTACAGCACTTTTTCACTGAACTCAGAGAAGATAGGGGAGGTGAGCAGAGACTTTTTCCTGCACAGTCAAGAAGAAGAAAGCCCTACTGAGTTGTCTTGGTAGTAATATTCATCTCTGAAATCACCTCTTTCAGCTAAACATTTCTCTAAATCACTTGTACCAAGAACCTAGTTGCTCTACTACTCTGGACCAGTGAGCAACCAGTGGTCATGTACTTGCCTCACATTTTCAGGAATTCTCTCACAGCTGTATTAGTGAAACATAGCTTTTCACAGAAGAAGAAAAAAATGTAGAAATAATACGAAGAGAAGTCAAAAGCTCTGGCACTTGTTTAGGGATCTTTCCCTTCCAGCCCTAATTTATCAGGCTTCAACATCTTTTTCTCATCATTTTTTTTTTCCCAGTGACTCACCTGTGGTCCATTCCTTACCAAGATAAAAAAAAAAAAAAAGCCAGATTCCGAAAAGCACACATGTGCTCCTGTGATTGCACTAAACTATTCTTCATCCTCACTTGTTGTGTCATGTTAATTCTGGTTACAACTTATTGAAGGAAGCCACATCTCTTTTGCTGCTTGACATTGGACACACATGGAAATAAATTATTTTTTATGAAAATAAATTTCTCCAAAACAGAAATGGCACTTCTCAGTGTTACCATCATGACGCCAGTGGTGCAGAAACTTAAAAGAAAGAATGGTGAAAGCACATTCAAATTGTGTCCCAAGGCCAAAGTCAGTAGATTCCTGAGAAGGAGTCCATGAGCTCATGTTTATGGGTCAAATTGGAGATTGTAGGGGAAGAGTAACAATCCTCCTCCACTAGTGCAAACTTTGCCCAGCATCTTAAATAACTGCACCATCTAAACTTCAGCTTAATGTCTAGATGCGTAAAACTGTAGATACTCTAGAACTATAGGTGTAAGCATGAATGGCTGACAGCATTTAGGAAATAAGAGTAGAGAGAGAAAAAAAAAATAGAATTAACAATTTGTCCACAACAAAAGAAAAGACAATGAAGGAGAGCTTATATAATACTTCATGACTTCCATAATGGAAAAATAGTTYGATTGCCTCAACCTACGCACACTACCTTTGACTCCATGAAATGGCTCTTCCAAAAGTGTGGCTGTACAACAATTGGAAAGAGGAAAATGACTGGCATCAGCTCTCAGGGATTATATCCAATGTGCAAATGGGCAGAGMAGGAGAAACATCATAGTGTCACACACAAGCACAGGGAAGAAGATAAACAAAACAAAGGAGAAAACTTGGCAACAAAAACACAGAGGCTAAGTCAAAATGATAGAGAACTCTGCAGGGACATTTCATTTCTCACCACATTTTGCACAAACAGCATCCAGAACAGAGGAAAAAGATCCAGCAAACACCTCCAGTCTACCTAGAAGTAACAAACCATTCAAAGTAGAGCTTCCCATAAAGCCAGGAATGGTAGCAATTCAAAGCATAGGGAGCCAAGTTCCTCACTCTCACATCCTCTAAACTCTCTAATCCTAAAGCTACACTAATCAATCTGAAACAAAAGTCCAAAATAAGAGCAGTTACTGTAACTAGACTACCACGGCCCATACCCCAAAACATAAAAATCTGTGGCACCTAAAGGCAAAAAAAAATGCGATCTAATTTAGGGCTTTTGAATCAAATTAAAAAATTTAATAGAAAAAAAAATAACATCTATAATTTCTTTTTCAGGCTTTTAGTGATTTAGGCCAGTATCTATATCAGCCATGCCAACAAGCACTGTCTGTATCAAACGGTTATACTAATGGAAAGGATAGAAGTTCTTCTAAGTATCTCAACTCTATAAAAATCTGGTGAAAATCAATGTTGCAGTTGTTATAAAAAACAGTGGATAAAAGAGACAGACTTAGCTTTTGTAATGAAAAGTGTTAAGAATGCAGTTAAAATATCAACTTCGACTGATCAGAATATCTGTCACATGTGAAGCATCAGGCATTCTTCACGTATTCAAGAAAGTGCTTGCAATATTTCAGAATTTTTCAAACATGAGATAACAAGCAACAACTTATCTACAGATCTCTACTTTTTTATTTATTTGCTTTAAGAGTTTTGGTAAAATTAATCATGGAGATGACTTCAAGCAACTGAGACAACAAAATATATATGGATAAACAATCAGATTGCAAATGGCAAAATTATTTACAAGGAAAAAATATCAATTTCTTGCAAACTAAAACAATTATCAAAAAGCCAGAGTAGCCTTTAATTCCACCTTTTATTGTGTCTATGTTGCAATGTCTACCTACAGATYTATTTCTTCATGCAAAAGGGGAAACTATTGAAAGCAGGTGGCTCCACATTCCCTCCCTGTTAGCACAAACAGCTGCAGGCATAAGCCTGGATATTTTCAGGTACTAGAAAAGTTCTTTCTTGTGATGTGTTTATAGGCAATGTGCATGCTTTCTCCCACTCTGCTTCTTGAAAATCAAAGCCAGTTTGGAATTTGATTTTAAAAAATAACAGTCATTGTCCGGRGAGCAGAAGCAGGTTTTTGAAGATGCTTGAGAAATTGTTGTTCCCCAAGTCTCAGGATCATAAAAGCCTTATTTCTCCCTTCATACAAAATAGATCTTGAACTGCTATTCTTTACTTGTTTTCATTATAAAAACAGGATGTTTAAAGCAGACCACATTGAATCTATAGCCTCACTTCAAGTTATATATAATTTTTAATATACAACTGAATTCCTCAAAAGACCAATTTTGTCAAAGCAAAGTGTTTGGACAAAAGCAATTTTGTTGTGATGACAGAGTTAGGAGCAGCAGAATATTTAGACTGCTATTCCAAGAGGCATAACAGGACTCATGTTCCTCCATGACACCATCACATCACTGGGGGAAAATTACTGGTTAAGCCATTAAGCTACAGTAGTCATTAACTCAGCATTCACAGACATTTTTATATTTATAATTGTTAAACACACAMAAAAAAGGACAGTGATTCATGCATGTGATCAACAGATCAATATCTTTGCTTTGGGACTGTATTTGATGCCTTCCAGCAGCAGGATTGTAACACCTCCAAGGTAGAGAGACGGTAGCTTCTTCACCCATATAGAAACATAGAAAACAGGAACGTTGTTATGGACATCAACTGTCAGACTAAATCTTATACCAGATTCTACTGCAAATATCTTAGAAAGGGATTTCACCTTTTTTTTTTTTTTTTTTTTTTTTTTTTTTACTTTCAGTGACTTCCTTGGTGGCAATTTTGCGAAAGAATACAATCTAGTGTACAATAAACATTAGTTTTTGTGTATTCAAAATTGTATTATAGTATTATAGTATTATAGTACCGTGGGCATCGATTGTCTGACTTTTCAAATCTATCAAATGTTGATCTTTCACTAAACATCATGGGAAGGACTTGCAGATRCTGAGCAGCTCCATCAGAATCTATATATTAATAAAATGTATCATTCAGACTACAAACATTACATTAGTAAATAAACCAAGATATTCTTTGCCACGATTGAGAGACGGGACATAGCTTGATGCAAGCCAAGTGTCGACTTTATTATTGTTGTACACACGTTTATATAGATCAGAAGGAAGCGTGTCTTTACGAGGATTGGGCGCATCCTCAAGTCAGGCACTCCYTGATTGGCTAGATGCAAAACCAACTACAAACAGGTTATAAGAAATACTGAGTAACAAACTAAGTTTCATCCACAAACCTTGAAACAATACTTCTCCCCACATCTCCCCATGTTCAGGGTGATCAGCCTTATCTTTGTCCCTCCCAGGGCAGCAGTTCTCCCTTTAACAGTTCCCTCTGTTCAGGACTATCTCCCAGGGTTTGTGGCCAACAAGTTGTCGACTCCTGGCCCACAATTCTTGGGTATGAGGGAAAAAAATTCTCTATGATTTTGCCTATGTTCACATCACAATTAAAATCAAAACCAGAATCAAGCCCCTTTGTAGAGAGTCTTGAGACATCATGTCTTCTTGAGTCACTCAACCTCTGGTGCTTTTCAAAAATTTTTGAAGGATTCTGAAAAACTAAACTACTTGTCTCAAAAAYAACAAAAATAAATCCTTGTTGTCTGTCATTAGCTCATAAGAGAACAATGATTAAGTCTTTCATCTTTTAACAGTCTTACTTATGTATTTAAGAACTTGCACATTTAAGGGTAGAAAATTCTGAAACATTCTTAAATAGCTATATTTCAAACAGTCAGACATTCGTCATTTTTGCACCTTCTTTTATTCGTTTTTCTGCCCTTTTAAAAAAACAATAATTACTGGAAATGCAGGAACAAAAGACATTGAAAATACACACCTGCACTACTAGGCCTGAGAAATGAAGGCCCAGTGTATGCTGTGTGGACTTTGCTGCACTTGTGGTGTGTGCAGGCACATACAGCAGGTACTTGCCAGAGCCGTCAGATGTCCCCAGTGTGGTAAATCTCTAAGTAAAGTGTTGGTTCATAGCAGAGAGGTGGAGTTGGTAGATTTAGTTTCTGTTTGGAAGAATTTAATGTTTAAGCAAAACAAGTCAGGGAGAAATTAATAGAATTGTTGTGTATATGGCAGGCTGGAGATCAAAAGACCTCCAAAGGCACAGTGAAGTCCCTTCACCCTAGTACAAGCCTTACTTTTGGGAAAAAAAGTAATAATAATAATAATAATAATAATAATAATAATAATAATACCTGTTCAAGAGTTTTTCATCATCTCCCCACCCCCAGCAGTATCATCATGAACTCAGAGTGCCTTGAGAGAAAAGAGAACTCTTCCCTCTAGCTCCACATCAGATAATCACTTCTATTTCCTCACAATAAGTTCTTTCCATGAAATGAAAATAATTTCAGAGAACACGAACTGATGATTGAAAGCTACCATTGATGCCCACAGGATGTCATACATCTCCCTTTCAGGAAATTAAAGCAGTAACAAGAGCAGGCAGAGACAGTAAAATGCCAATAAAAATGTATTTTAATTAAATTATTCTACAATAAAGCTAAAAGGATTCTGAAAACAAAGCCTGATTATCATCYTCATCATGCTTGTTGAATGGTTTGAGCACAAAATCATTTCAAGATGAGCGCTGAGCTAGTCGCAAACAATGTTACCATGTGTCTCATCTCTGTTCCTTTCCCCTTCCTCCCATGTCTTGCCATCATGTTTAGCTTAAATAACACAAACACTACTCAAATTATTACTTGCAAGCAGAAAGAACCAGTTCTGAATAACATTTCCTTTTATAAACATGAAATTACTGCTTGCTTTCTTTTGCTAGCCGTGTGAATAGAAACTCTTTTTCTAAACAGTTAAATAGTCTTTTTCTGCTTTCGTTTTGATCTGTCTTTAAGGCATGAAACAATATCTTCCTAAGAAATCTACAGAAAAAACATGGAGAAAAAGACTTTTTTCATTCTTTTAAGAAGGCAAGGCAGAAATATATTATTAATGACTAGCTATACCAAAATAATATTGGATACTTTTACAATCCAGACACTCCCTAAAAACAAGTTTTAATCATTTATTTTTATTCTACTTACTTTCAGGTGAACATAATCTTTTATTTATTTTGATAAATATTTTCTAACTGTGATTAATGAGCTTTTGGGATAAGATTAATAAAAACAAAAAAAAAAAATTAATAAATAATAAAAAATACCCTATGTACAGAGGACAACAAATTCAAGTCCAAACATAACTTCACCACTAACACCACCAACAAAAAAATACAGCTGGTCAATTATAAAGTATAAATGCAAAAGTATGATCCTGTAACCTGAGGGGAAAGTTGCATTTTGGTTGCTTTATCACCCGCATCCTCATAGTATTTTCATGATTGCCACATAAAATAGTGCAAGTGTATTGCACTCTTTTTCATTCCAGTCTGTAGAAGAGACTAATTTGTGCAGGGAATGAGCAGCCGGATACATAAACAAAACCATGAGCTGGTCAATACACTAAAAAGGACATGGATAACAGTTTACCTAGTACTTTGTAGAAGAGGTTGCATTAGTTCAGCACAAACATCTGCTTCTCAAGTTCCTCCCTTTTTGAGGCCTCATACCTGCAAATGCAGTTCCAGCTGAAGGTCATGCTACCTGCACATTTTTGTAAGGCCTTCTAAATACATGTGAAAAATGCTCACATTACTCCTAGTAAATTTTTGTTCTGTCAGTGAAGCCTAAAACATTTCATGTCTTGTTTTCACTTAGATCTAATTTTCTTATTTATATTACCTGTCATATTCAAAATTTCACATTAAGGAGGTTACTAAAGAAAATAAATTCTACCACTTGTTGTTTTATTGTGAATGAACTTGATGAAATCTTTTTTTTTTTTGTTTTTCAGAAGGCCGCAAATGTGGAAGGTGATATTTTAGCAACAGTTGTAATTTGGGTAAATGTCTCAAAAGAGTGAGAAAGTAACAAAGTTAACTGAAAAAAGAAGAAAGCCCATGCTGAGGATTGGTCATTGGTGGCTCAGGGGACAGAGAGGAGCTAGGGTTTTCAAGGCAGTAACCTGGGGTACCCTAACATGTGGCACAGGGAGGTCACCAGGAAGCTAAGGTGAAATACAGGAAACTTGGAGCTTGATGGAGAAGGAGAGAGGAAGGAAGGAAGGAAGGAAGGAAGGAAGGAAGGAAGGAAGGAAGGAAGGAAGGAAGGAAGGAAGGAAGGAAGGAAGGAAGGAAGGAANGAAGGAAGGAAGGAAGGAAGGAAGGAAGGAAGGAAGGAAGGAAGGAAGGAAGGAAGGAAGGAAGGAAGGAAGGAAGGAAGGAAGGAAGGAAGGAACTGGAATAGCATTTATGGAGATGGAGACGCAGAAAAAAACACCGAAGCTGTACCTTGAAGACAGGATATGGAAAGGTATGCAGTTATGGCTAAAAGTATAAAAAAGAATACAGTAAACTAGGAAAAATACATGGGACCACAGAAAATACGTGTTTCAGCAGGAAAAAAGTAAACAAGAAATTACTTCCTCATACTTTTTTTCCTGAAAACAATCTAAATAAAAAGCTCTAAAGCTAAACATCATAGATTTATACTTGTATGTGCATATATGTTTAACTTCCCATATTACTTTATATCCAAATTTTCTGCTGCCTTTACTGATCCCTACAACATGGTGTGGGTCCCTCCCAACACAGCCACCCTTCTGACTGACTTCTTAGAAAAATATACATTTATTTTATCTATCCATCTTATCTCCTAGGTCTGTAAAATTCATGTCCAGAGAGATAATTTTCCTCCGGATCTGGGTGATGGTGGTTTGTACAGTGATGCAAAGGAGCACCCACAAACCCGAGAGCATCCTAGCACTGGGATGCAAACAGTCCTGGTGGAGGAGGCTCTCGGGCTCAGCAGCATGAAGCAAACACAAAGTGCTCGCTGCAGAGCAGCTGATTGACAAGCCTGCAGTGAATATCTTGTTTGATGAATTGTATTAGCAACTGAAATCCTACTGCTCAGGGAGGAGAAGCAATATCAGAGCGATATTCCCAAGGAAACTTGCACTTCTGCTATCACTGCTCTGCCCAATGCACCTTGGCTCCCAGAGAAGGGGGGAAATGTGTCAGTGAGAGACAGAGGAGTTTCTTCTCATTAAGTTATGATCTCACCATGCCTAATCATAGGAAATATTATCCAACAAAAAAACTCCAACATTTTATGAGACTGTTTATCCTGATTGCTAACTATGAAAACTTCTCAAATCAACCAGAATCTGAACTATAGTGTGGCAAAATAATAAAGTGCAGTTACAACCAATCATTGAAGTTTACTTGATATAATCACTTGGAAAAGAACAACTTTTTTTTTTTCTTTTCTTGGAAATAACAATATTACTGAAGCAGCATAATGTACCAGAAAACAGCCAGTTCATTCAGCAGTGGCCCCATGAAAGATGACAAGAAGCAGTATTCTCGTCAACCTTTCCTTTTTGCATGAAAATAGCCTGTTTTACATATTTCTCCCCTAGAGTCTAAAGCTATGAATTTTAAAATCTCATGCCTAAATACGTGTCCCAATTTTTAACATTCTGCTATACCCCAACAACCTCCATTGCACTCTAAAAAAATATCTTGGGACTTTCATAAATGTGACCATTTATTTCTGAGCTTAAATATCTGCATACATGCAGATATTGAGTCTTTTGCTTTGGTTTAGGCTTGTGTGGATACCACTGCTGCTACTGGTGTGTGCATATGCTCCTTTATTCCGTGAAAATTGCAGACTGGAAACTTGCAGATTAAAACACATGACCTTATCACAATGTAATTCAGAGGTAGAAACTTTTATGATTATATAAAGCAAGACCCTGACTATGCTCCAGACTGATATTGGTGTCAAAAGTTTATTCCATGAGGCACAAGGAGCAACAACGGGGATGTTAATGTTGCCAGGAAATATTTCTAAGAGACACTTGCAGGGTTATTTCAAGAGTACTCTATTTTTCAACTGCTGTGCAAATGTGCTGAAAATGCACCGGTCCCTAGGAGCGACACTGTGAGGTGTGGGGCATGACAGCTTGCTGTGATGGGATGAGCCATTCGCATAATCACACCTATGGGTGACCTGAATGAACATTACGGGTGTCTAAAAGAGATAGGGTAGAGAAAGGATCTGAGTGAGATTAGAAGTTAAGCTGCTGTTAATTTAAAAACTAGTTTTATATCTTATATCACATTTCCTTTATCACTTCTATGGATTTAAAGTAAGTAATTGGAGAGAAATAATACCATCCACCTCCAAAGGATGCAGGGACATGCTGGGAAAGTTAACAGTAGCATTCACCATGCTATTACCTGTAATATATATTCACTTTAAATTTTAGAAATACATATTTCATATCAAACAWCGTAGGTAATCACTAATATAAATAAATAAATAAATGAAATGATGTTTGCAATATTAACTCATGGTCTCTTAGATGGATGTAGGATTTTATCTATTAATACTTTCAAATCTCCTTGCTTTTTTGTGTTTAACTTACACTGGAAGATGGTTAAAGTTCCTCCCTATCCTCCTACTATTTACTTGAACAGTGGCAGCACTTCTTAGCTGTTTAAATGAACAATATTGTAACTGGAGAAGGATTTTCTTCTTCCTTATGACAGTGTTCATTCCTCCTTCTGCATCCTACTAYATTACCCCAGTCAGGAGTGAATTCTATTTTAACCCTTGGCTCACTTTTTAGGAGTAGCTGTTTTGCCCCAGCAACAATGCAGCATACACCTTTGCTTGCTTTAACAAGCTTCCCTTTCCACTGAAAAAAAATGCAGTGTATAAGCAAATTTACACTCAAGATAACCAGATGGAACTAGATACAAAATGGCCTGGGAAAGTACTATCCTTGGCACATACACTAGTATCAGGAAGCAACAGCAAGCAACACACCAGAAATCAAACATTTCTGTCCTGTTAGGGAACTAATAGCTGTGCCTCACAAAACCAAAAGCAATCTGAAAATTCCTGAATGGTATTAACATGGCCACAAAACCTCAGTGCATCATGATCCCACATCCACACACATATACACACACAAATCTATACCGTCCAAATATCTTACTGCATTTTAAAACAAAAATAATTCATTTCATTTTTTTTTATTAGATCCTTGCCCGAGGATAAACATAGCCATAACCGTTAAGAGTGAGGGAAATGTACACAGGTTCAGCACTGAGAAGTGAGAAGGAAGCAAGAGAAGAGCATATTGCTGTTGTTTTAATGCAGATACACTGAAGGGATTATTATTTTATTAATGGTGCTCTAACAGCCATGGTTCTTATGTTATTTGAACAAGCTATGCCTTCTATTGTACTCTGTAGTGATACAAAGCTCTGCAGGAGACAGGATGCTTTGAACAATTCCCATTTTAGATTAGGTCTAGAAATTGCATGTTTAAAGCTGAATTTACATGTTGAATGCAAATCTTTGTGGCTGAGCTAGCATATCAAACTGGTGCAGCTGTACACAATTAGAGCAAAATGTGGCTGCTGTTCCAAAGAGCCTTTCTTTTGAGCTGGTATACAATATTTTTGGTTTGTTCAGCAATGTATCACTTATCTCTCACACGTAGGACTATTTGTGAATTAGGAACTGTTAGTTTAAAAGGATTTCATAGCCTTGAAAACAAACAAACAAACAAACAACAAAGAAAACACCTCATATTCCTGGTCATTTTTTGGAACAGAAGCTTTAATTTGGGTTTTGATTTTACTCCTATTAGGGAGGTCTAATATATGAACGTTAGCAGCAATGCTRTATGCTAGCTTGTCTTTGGTTGATTTGATTTTTTTGAAACACAGTTTAGTCCCATTCAGAACTTGCACACACAAACACACACACAGACACAAAGGAAACTGCTTTAGTGTGTGGCTAAATGTTGTCTTTCCTTTTTCCAGTCTCAGGCGGTGTCAGGGCTCTGCTAAGGATTCCCATTCAAATCAAGTCAGAGAGCACAGTGCGGTGGGAATACAAATACGCACCGGAGAAGTGGAACAGGGTCAGTGGAGTGTGCAGTTGGCGAGATTGATGTTGATACCCTTCACTGCCAAGTGAAATGCCAATAATGCTTGTATAGCATTTTGTGAGGGCAATGGGAGTATTGATTCCTGAGCAATAATAAAGAATGAAGCTGCTCTCTCAGGTATAAAAATATTGGCAACTGTTACAAAGAATTGAGTCATAGAGGCCTGAGTGTTGGCCTATCTTAATACAAATAATTCAGGCTTCAGAAGGATTTCAAGAGCAGCCAGGCATGGTCCTCAGGCACATTCACTGCTATTAATTTACCTGCAGCTTTCACAAGCCTCTCAGTCTATCAGCCAATTGGCCTTTTAGGTGCAGGGACAAAAACTGATTTCTGAAGGCTTGTTGAGAGGCAATATGAAAGACCAGTGGGGTCATGAAATTTTAACATAAAAATAAAAATAATTTTAAAATTGCATTCTTTTCATATTTATGAGAAAAAGTAGAACATATGGTTTCCATGTACTTCATAAATATATTTAACACACATCTCACTGGGAGCTGAGATTTCTAAGGCCAGTATTTTTATTGTATTGCTTAAAATAGTTTTACTTACTGAAAGAAGTATGAAGCTCTCCCAAGATGAAACTATCACAGGTTATAGTAAATGTTATGCAATTTGGTGTATGCTGTCYGTGCTTATGCATGAAAACTAAGAGTTTCCTGCAAACTTTTCAAAAATCWTCTGTTCTTCATGGTGTTGAAAAGTAAATACTCTAAAACGACTGACTACATTTAGAGTTGTACGCTATATATATTCACCCTGTTAAYTAAAGTTAATGGGAAAGTCCTCTATTCCCCAGTGGTCATCCGAAGTGTTACCAAAGTGCAAATACTGGGAGAACACATCAAMAATTTCAACAAAAGTAATGATGAAATCCACATAGTGCACTGAAATTGATTGTATTTCTGTAGTGAATACCCCATCTATATACGGCCTAATAATGCATATCTGACATAACTGCTTCTGGTATAGCAAAACATGAATATTTATATTCATATAGAAATATATGTAGAGAAAACATCAAGCTGTTTTCAACAGTTATTTGATAATAAAGTGTCAGGTCTATGTATCTTTTTTTACTTAGCTCTGGGTTTCCCACACTAAGATGATAAGGCTGACTTTTTAAATCAGGAGCTAGTGGCTGAAGTGCTAAGGGGCCAAACATATTTGCCAGACATAAATGTCAACCCTAAACTTACCTATTTCAATAACTAATGTTCAACGCCATGTCTGCTAGCAAACTGACAGCCAAGATTACTGCAACCCAAAGGATCCTGTTGCAGAAGCCCCTGCTTACCCATAACACAGCAGCTGGACAGCTTTCATCCTGGTCATACTTCTTCTGACTCAAGCGCGTAACAAATTTCTCCATTTTCTTTGCTCAGAAACCTTCAACCCTGGCTCCCAAATCCCCATGGAAGACCAAACTAATGGACAATCAGATAGGAAGTTCATGTGCTATGAAACACTTCTGGCAGGCTGCCAGAGGCCAGCCCAGGGGAAAAGCAAATGGGATCAATACATGGGTTCTGCAATAACAATGATGGAGAACAGCAGGAAACGAACAATGGCAGCACACATTATATGCCTATTACGACTGTCTTTGAAGGATGATGTAGTTAAAATGCCAAAATAGTCACCTGAAATTAGAAAAAGATTTTTTTAATGGGGCAGCAAGGCACTGGGTCAGAATAATGGGGCAACAAAGCACTGGGTCAGACCTACAGATGTAATCAATTGCTTTGAGACTATTTTATATTCATTCTGTCTCTCTCTAAAGTCTACTACATTTACCACAGAAAACAAAGGAAAATCATACATGTAATCAACAACCATGGATATGATTTCTTTTTTTGAGGAGTCCTTGTGATCTTACCTTAAGTTGTCCTCAGAGGAGCAATTGAGTAAATATACTCAAAGAAACAAATATGAAATCCACTTTGGTATTTGAAATTGCCCTCTCTATTTTTCACACAAGTAGAAAACTTAGCCATGCCGTATGAGCTATGATGCAGGCTTACCACAAGTTTCCAACATTAAATTCTTAACAATCTGTATCATACCCTTCACCCTATTTGCAAGGTATTGAAATATATTACTCCTGTGTCTCTGTCAAATGTAAAAAAGCTAAGCCATTCATGACAAAAATTCAGCCCAAGCTCACTCAACCATTTCTGTTTCTTCCAACACATCTAAGGCTCCTATCACCCTAAGTATCAGCTGGTGATACCCCAGATTTCCTTTATATGATGCTTGTCACATCAGATTTACTTTTACAAATGGGAATTAAATACYTAGTAATGGCTGAAACTCAAGAGCAGCTATAAATGTGTGATCTCAGCYTTTAAAGGAAAACAAAATCCTTAGGTTATTTGCTATTTGCATTTTTGTACATTCTAACAACAGTTACTGTGACTACTGAGGCCTTGTAGCATCCACAGTGATGTCTGTACTTTACTCTTCTCAGCTAATCTATATATAAAGTGCATCAGAACAAAAAATTATTCTTTCAAATCTACTGTATTTTGTATCTGTTACCATCAAATTTCATCTGCAATCATGCCCCTGTTCCCCTATTAGAGACATCTCTCATTTTGCCTATACTAAATCATTATCTATTATCTGTGTTTTTTATTATCTATTTATCCTCTTTTCCTCATTATAGCTATGTCAAGAGATTCCAGTCCTGGAAAAGGATTGCACAGATTTGAAGAGACAGACTGTGCTGCTGAATGTTTTCTTTAGAAAAGCCTGGGAACTGCTGCTTCTTGAGACACACAGTTTCTCAAAAGGGTGTCCCAGAAGCCATAGTTCAAGTTCCCAGGCAAGTGACAACACACAAGAGATATGAGAGTAAAATGAAGGTTAATTTTATATGGGTGCTAAGAGCAGAGACTACTGCAGAATCCACCTGGTAAAAATCTACAGCRACAGATCTGGCGAGAGCAGATCTCTGAGCTGACAGAGAGGTGCTCAGCTCTGCTCTTTGAAGCCTGCAGTTTATTCCTGTTGGTTASACACTGGAGGATCATGAAAACGTCAAACATCAGAAATGTCTTAGCTGTGTTAATGGGTTTCGAGCCTTAACCAAGCTACCATGATTTTGTTCTTTTGCTTGCCAAAGTCAGAATCTAGTTACTCAAGCGTGGCTCTGAGGGGATTTCAGCACACTCACCAATGCTGATTTTTTTTTCCCCTTTTCCCTATGTTCTTCAAATATCTTGTCAAGAGAGCTTAAAGAACCCAGTAGGAGGGAATGAAAATTGATTCCAGCTGTTTTTACAGAAGCAGATACAGTATTTAAAGTAATATGTCTGCAGCAAGGTAGTAAGGGCATCTTTCCTTCTCCAGTTTATTGAACAAAGCTATTGGTGATGGGCTGAAGATATTCAAATTCCAGCTATAAATTCATTTATAAAGTGAATTTAGTTATCTTGAAAGCTATTAGAGTCAATGTCCTGGAGACTGAACTCATTGACTTATTCACAGAAGTGCTGCAATGAAATATGAAACAGCGCAGGTTTCCAGGACGTTGTCCCACTAGTGCGCTCCCAGCCTGACCTGCTGGAGTGACCTGTGAGGGGTGAGATTAGTTCAGCTTTTATGTTCGCTTAGGAAAGCAGTCCTTCTCTTGCTTTAATCAATGGCACTCTACTGAATTCAATGAAAGTTTGATCAGATCTATGTCCTCCAGGAATGCTGCTGAGACCACAAGACAATCCGCGGATGCTAATGGATGGGCACAGATTTTTTAAGCAACCGAAGGTACATGCAGAAAAAGGGATAACTGCCCTCCTGGGCTCACAGCTCAGGTCTATGCAGATGTCCAGGCTGCAAGTTATTTGACTTTTCCACACCTTCTATGCCTTTTGTTTAGATCTGAAATTAATGATATTGTTAATCTGTTAATCTGCACCTTCACTGGAAAAAAAAAAAAAAAAGAAAAAAGAAAAATAAAGTTTAACTTTCTCTTTGCCTCTAAATGAACAGCAGGGACTCTTTGGAAACATCACGTTCAATCTTATCAACAACATGCATTTGGGAACACCACTTAATCCTCTTTTTTGCCCACATTCCCCTCCTTTACCTATGACCCACAAATTCAGGGATAATAATATCCACCAAAGCTAAGGGTAGAAAAGTAAGGACATGAAAGAAGAAGAAAGGATACTTAGCTTTTTCATTCTCAATTTTTCAATGAGAGATGCCATGGGCTCTCCAGCAATTTTATTTATTAATACAGTGAAAAGCCATATATTTATGTAACAACATACCTGGAAAATATTCCTTTGAAACAACAATATTTCGGCATTCCCAGTTTGCTGCATTCCCGGTTTATTAAGAGCTGTCTACTATGGTTAAAAAAAAAGGTAGAAAAAAAAGGTATTCTACCTTAAAATGCTTTGCATTTCTAAGCTGTAAATTTTGCTGCCAAGTGCAGTGATAGCTAATATATGCTGCCTGAGGCCTGCTGGTGAATTTTCAGCTTCCCTGAGTCCTGCTGAATTTTCATCACAAGCAGTACCCTGCCAAGTCCCAAGTTGTTAAGCATGGTTATGGAAAAATCTGGAGGTGGAAACCTTGTCAATCACTGACAACAGGGCCTTGCTCAGCTGATAATAAAACTACTGCTGCTGCCTGAGAAAGATTACTGCTAGCATTTGGGAAAGGCAGCAGGGTGACCTTTCTTTCCAAGAGCTGAAGACCCAAAGCGTCTGACAGTTTTGATGTATGGTTTTGCTAGGTTTGGGGGATTTTTTGGTATTACTACCTCTGGCCACACTTGACACTCGGAAGGTGTTTAAATAGCTTAAAATACAAGAGATTGAACTGACAATCTCATTTCTGCTTTACTGARTCTGTACCCTTTCCCTCCTAATATAATTATTCAGATGGATATTATTTGTCTGCTGCTTTTCCTACTTTTATGCTAGATTTAAATTACTCTCCTTCTGTTACAGGAATTCATCATCAAGATGCTTTCCCCTTGCTGAACAAAGTGTACCACACTCTGGGTTTGAGCCTGTTCTTGGGCACTCTGCCATTTACTTCAGTGGCAGGCCTTGTACTTAAATCCCACTGCGCAAGGGGTTCACTACCACTGCAATTAAGAAAGACGATTAAAGCCTTACTAGTGTGAACTACAGCTCTGGCAAGCCTAATGTCAGCTCAAAGTCAGATTTCCAGCAGTAACTTCTGTCCTCACCTCCTGATAAAGCTTTCAACTGATGTGTTCCTCCTGGACCTTTGAGACAAACCCATAAGATGTAATTGAAGATCCAAGAACACAGGAAACAAAAGCATCCAATATTATTCTGAATATATTAGAAAAGGAAAAGGAAAATAGGGACTAGGAAACAGGAATTTCTAAACYGTTTCAACTTCTTCTTGTAAATGTGACAAGATTAAAGTCCACATGCCARCCAGGCATGGATATCTAAAATTCGAGTCCACAAAAACCACATGAGACTTGAGGAAAGATTTGCAGCTCTGAAAATCCGCCAAACTGCTAAGAGCTGGAACATGGAGACAGAGGCACACACAGAACCTGACTGCACACCCACAGAATCAGAGAGAGAATTTCTACATAGTTCAGTCAGCACTGAATCAAGACATCTAGCAAGTTTCAAAACTATTAGTATGACCTTTTTTTCCACTTTCACAGGTTGAGTAATACACCCAAATGCACAACTATACCTGTGAATGAAGCAAATAGTGACTTTCATGTAACAAAATYTTTAAGTCACTGGAATCTAAATGTTGGGGAAAAATGCTAAATTTATAAAATAAATGTAGGCTAAATGTATAAAAAGTTTTCCTCCTTCCAAAGTGAGCGATTAAAATTATTCTAATCAGTCACTGTTATTACCCACTTGTATCATTGAAAACAAAAGAGGCCTTTAATAATACAGAATAATCTTGAGTAAACATATTTACTTTTAAAATATGCATAGCAGCTGAATGTCAGAACCAGCCATGTGAAGTGTAAAGCACTTACAAGTGTAGAAATGTGATGTGTACAGCACTTCACAAACATATAAAAAGATGACCCTGATTCAGAGGTGTTGCAGTCTAATTAGACAGTATATACATAAGGCAGTGGGAGGGAGAAAAGTGAATTGATGAAAGCATTGAAAAGAAGGGCTATAAGTTAAGCACACATCTTTTTAGCCTCATGACTCATAAATGTTTATGTATATAGACATGCATCTTTTCACTGGATGAGTAGGCCAGCATTTATCATCCTCTTTTCTCAAGTAGGATGTCCTCAGGAGTCACTCACAAAGAGGAGTGTGAAGGGTTGTCAGACTGCTTCAGAAAGTGGGCTGAAGACAACTGGGGACATATGGAAGAAGTTCCTGAGAAGAGGGGAGGAGAAGCACACTGAGAAAAGCCTGTGAGCTGTGTTCTCGAGTCGAACAAGGAGAGAATAAAAAAAAAAAAAAAAAAAAAAAAGGTGAAAGCAGGCAGCATGATATTAAATAAGCATTTCAAGGGAAATCAAGGCACTTCAGACAGGTGTGTTTTGTGCCTCACCTAGGCTGCTGGGCTGCCTTCAAACAGCCCTTCTTTTAAGTCTTTCAGCAAGTGCAAACACTGTACCACAGCTTGGTTGGAAACTTCTCTGTTCATTTGTATCTACACCATCAGTGGTCAAAACATGGGAATGATGTGACAATCTGCAAACTGCATGTGCTAGTCATATTTGTAGCTTCTTCAGATTGCCCAGTTAGGAAAAGTTGCTGAAAGTTGTTGCATTATCGAAGTGTTTCCCAACACAACCACAGTACAGTATTTAGTGCATCAACAAGGGAGAAGTACAATAAGCAACACTGAGCATTAGATAAATGAATTAATAATTAATAGTTTATAAATATGTTAACAGCTCTTTACAATGACAACTGTAGCAACAGTAGTTTAGCAGTTTATTATGAAAAGATAGCTAACTGCTTATAAATATGTTGTCAAGATTATCAGAGTGAAAAAAAAAAGAGCATTTAAAAAATGTCAATAGTTAGAACTCTTTCAGGTTATAACTGTCACATAAACAGCTTGTAAATGACTAAAAATGTTACTCTAAAGTAAACTTCCACTGGCTGGGTGCTGCTTTTATCAGACTACTGTTTTTGTTACCAAAGCTAAATCTAAGGTCAGGATTCAAAGTTGATTTGACACACATAGCCTGCGTACATAGTAAGAAAAATAAAACATAAATNAAAAAAAAAAAAAAAAAAAAGAAACCAGTCAGGTTGTAATATGCATGTTATCTGTTCTCCTTGGGAAGAATAGAATATTAGCCCTTAAACAGAGCAAAAATACCACCAGTTCATAATATTTCATGTAGTAAGGAGTACTAAGACATGACATAAGCTTCCAGAATAACTTGAACTCATCAAATTCTTTAGGTAGAGGATTGAAAGTGCAAAATTTGCTGAGGTGAAACATGGATTTTGTGTTCTTGTCCATGTAGCTGGGAGTCACTTGTTTTCACCATGCTGATGATATACAACTGACACTTACATATAAAATCAGAAGATATTCCACATTCCAGACTAAATTGGCACTGACATTATACATCCTGTGCTATATAGAAAATTAGACTTAATTATCATAATAGCACATTCAGATCATAGAAACTCAGAATATCTGCATTAGCAGAAAAATACACAGATGTAGTTAATAATGCTCCATTCTCACCTTTTTAATAATTCTTTGCCTTCAGTTCACCTTGCTCACACAGAGAAGAATAAGCTGGCTGGAAGTATTTAACTAATTCTTGACAGTGGCTTAATTCAATCTGAAGTAAGTAGCAGTAAATAAAAATGTGAATATGAGCTGAATATAGCAAAGCGCACACATGGGAATATGTGATAGTGTGAGCAAGCCCTTGTGCTTTTAAGGAAAGAGGCATATTTCCAGAAGCCATAAAACTACATGCTGAAAAAAATACTCTTAATTTATTCCTCAGTTCATGCACTTGTTTGACTTTAGCCCTGCTCTCTCCACACTCACTCTGCTCTTTACACACAAATTTTAGCACAGAAGCTAAAACATTGGCTGTTTGAAAGACTGCTGACATGAACTTTGACCTTAATTTAAATCAAGTCAATAGGATTATTCCCCTATGTGCAAAGTTAGGCAAATGCTTCATTATCGTGTCATACTGGGACAAGGTATGGAACATTCACTCTTCCTGAGCTGCAGTAATTTCAGTTGACTCAGGCAAAAGTGGACTCAGAATTATGTGCTAAATATCTGTTTGCTTTTTAAAAGGCAAGACTCTTAAGATCTGCATAAATGAGTTTTAATAAGCAAACTAGTGTCTCTCTCAAGTGAAGGAGAGTACAGACAGATAAAATGGCATCTTGAACATATTGTATGTTCTGGGTAAAGTATGTCAGGAAATCTACCTTGCTTCTCCTCATGGTCTGTCTTATGTTATTAATAAAAGCTGCTTTTGCAGCTCCTAACTTTCTCCCCTTGGGCAACAAAATATCTGTAGAATTGTCTGTCCTAGTTCTCCCCTCCCCAAAACACATGTAAACTTTCATATGCCCAGTAGTATTAATATGGCCTTCAACCTTAATGGCCTTCATCTTGTAATTTCATTTTAAATACTGGAACAGTGCTAACGACTTGGTTGCCTAATGAGCAAAGTTACATAGACTTCATGAAAGGTAGAAAATCAGATTAATATGCTTGGTTAGTGTATTAGATACTAAGATATTATCAAGCCTACATAGGGTTAAGTGAAAATCTTGCTGCAAAGGATGCCATAACAAGTAATAAAACTGTGCAGATTAAGGCCAGGAAAAAGAAGCACAAATGAGTCAGACCAAGGTTATGCGAGCCAACTTACTGATTATGACCAAAATGAGCCATGAAACATAAAACCTTATAATTATATCTCAAGATGTCAAGGTAATTGTAGCAGCACTTGCAGAGAGACTTGGAAAGCTGTAATATAAAATAAGAACGAAAGGGAAGAGATCAAAGTGCTAGGTGATACGCTGCAGAAAGTGGGCCAGTTGAAGTGAAAAGCACAAATCAGGCTGTTGAACAATGATAATGACTGTACTCAAATGCTTTGCGCTTACTACCACAGTAATTCCTCTAACATCCTATCCCTTATTCAAGTAAGTCCACTTGCAGTGACATTACTCTACACAGTTTTGCAATTTAAATTCAGAAGTCATGCATGTTTCACCAACTTGCATTTCCTTGAAATAACAGGTGGATTATTTTTATTCTAAGAGTTGGCTGCAAATGAATTAAGTAGATCCTGAAATAAGACTATCAACCTCTTTCCACATAACAACAAGGGACTATGCAAGAACAAGGAGACTATTAGGAAGAGCTTAAATGAGAGAAATTAAACCTCAGAATGTCACAAAAAATAATGTGTCTGATGTCAGATGTTTATTATAAATTCATAGTATGCTAATATCCTGTGTAGTGGGCACAGTGGCAGCTCTTTGATTCAAATAACTTTAGTGCAGGTGTGAGAGATAGTACAGACCTCCTAAAAAGAAAATATTTTACAAACCTAGGTGAGTTCTCTGATTAATAAAATATCTCTAGAAAAGGCTTAAGTACAACAGTGGGCATTATAAACTATAGTGCTTCCTTTATGCACCACGTAATTTTCATGAAACTCARTTTAAGGAATTATTATTGATACAAGATTGAAGGAATGAAAGCATAAAGTGTATGTCTCATTAATCCTATAAATATATTGCATGTGAAATTAAGAGTCATTTTCTTAACACTAATTTATATAATCCATACAAACATTTTAACCCCAGGGTACCTTAAGATACACCTAACAAAAGAAAAAAAGTCATATTATTAAATCATAATATCAGGATCAGAGTGAAATATGGTAGAGACAGAGGTGTTAATCTTTTGAGGAGGCTGAATAAACAACTTTTAAATAATTTTTAGTTGTTAAAGTATTTACCAGTAATATGGAACACTATTTGCAGAACTGCTCAAATGGCTTCAAAAATTGAGAATGTCGAGCCAATCTGGATGTTATCTTCAAAAAAACCTGACATATACATATATAACAAACTCAACATTAATTAGAAGCTACCCTCAATAGGACTTATTAAAAAAAAAAAAAAAAAAAAAAAAAAAAAAAAAAAAAAAAAAAAAAAAAAAAAATATAAAACCAAAAAAAAAAAAAAAAAAAAAAAAAATAAAAAAATAAAAAGAAATATGAAAAGCTAAAAAAAAAAGCTAAAACCAAAACCAAACATGTATATCATACTGTAAAGAAGCACATCAAATAAGAATTGTGTAGAAATAATGTCAAATTAAAGCCCTTGTTTGTATAGCAATTTTTTTCAAAAATAACTTCCAGTTCCAAGCTTGTATTTCTTTAAAAAGAAAAAAACCTCAAAGACAATACTTTTCTTACCTCTTCTTATCTAGAGTAAAAAGCATTCTGACAGCAGAAAACAAAATGTTTCTGGAATTTCTAATCCATCTTTTGGTGAGTCAGTGTTATTAAATTAGCTTAGCAGAAAAGTTGTGATTTTTTTTTTTTTTTTGACATAGCAGATTTAATTCTTAGCAGTTGTAGCAAYTGAATTTGAGCATACTGCACACAGCACTACATGACAGATCCAAAAAAAACTTTTCAAATTCCACATAAAACCAACAGGCAATATCATACAAGATATGAAATGTGGCTAAGGAAAACTCAAACTCAGGTTTCTGATTGGAGATTAATCAAGTTCAAACATCGAGTGAACAAAATTCCAAGTATTTTCCACTTGCCTGGCTCTCAGCATTCACAGTGTGAAAGAATACCACTCCAAACATATGACRACCTCAGTATCTCTAAAGTGATTCAGATAAACTTAGATCTCATCTCTCTAATCTTCTAACTTTCTGTTTTACTCTAGATGAAGGTGACCTCTGGCCCATTGCTTAACTGTAAACAGAGATCTAACTGCTGAATGAAAGAATGAGAGATTTTTAACATATAGCAATTGGATATGGAGTACTTCCATCAGAGATGGTGTAAATTTATCTGCATAAGAGGAAATGTCAGAAAATAAAACGTGCTGAAATTCTAAGATACATAATAGCGACAGAAGCAATACCAATAACAAGCATGGATCATTGAATTGAGCAAAAATCATGGAAATATTTGACACCTTAAAAAGTTTCATGACTCATTATGGAGGGAATGGCAAGAGGGAGTAATTGCAGTAGATCCATCAACATCTATTTCTAGAAGAACTACATAATAAATCAAACTGTCTGCATCTGTTTCTAAAGCCTTTGGGAAAAGGAACTATTTTAAGAGCATACTGTGACATCACCATTGTTTTGGCATACCAGTGCATTTCAAAACACCTTTCAAAAGAAAAATAATCACTTGAGGAACACCTTTTTTTTTCTTTAAGGCTCTATGCATGCAACCTACAGTCTCCTCATTCCACTACAAAAACCAATAGCAACTTAAAGGTCAATGTGTATTGGCCATTACAATAGGTTAAACAAATATCAGTCTGTTTCTTGCTGAGTAGAATTAGTCTTGCTACATATTGCATTATCAAAAGATCTTAATGCTAAAATATGGTCACAGTACATATTTAAACTGAGTGCTCTGGTACATGATCCCTGCAWATAGTAACATTCAAAAGACTCCCTAGCTTGTCCTGAGAATTAAATCTAGTTAGCTTACAAAATCTGGGTAGAAAAAGCCACACATAAAAAAGCAAAAGTTAAAATTTCTAGAAGAATTAATAGTTTTCCATTTTCTCTTCAGAGGCATAAAATATTTCATTCAAAGCTAACATACATTTTCTCTGSATTGGTAAAATATTTCATTTTTTTCTTTGAATGATAATCCTTTCCTGACAGACTCATATTGGTTAAGTTGCTAATTAGAGAATAAAATAGTGCTGTAATTTTTTTTCAGTATACTTATTATTTGATAGTTTTCAGTTGAGCATCCACTCTGTTAATGAATGAAGACTAACCTCAGTAATTTACTTCTACTGAARCTGATAGCACCATTTGGAATTCCATGTTTCTCAGCAAAGCAAATTATTTTAAAACTAACGGAATGASTGATAATAAAACAGGACATATGTACTACAATTTAAATAAATTCTATGCCCTTAATCACAATTCAAGAGGAAATACTTAAAAATGCTTAAGAATACTTGATAAGTCAAATAACTGATGTGGCCTTGAGATCAAAAATTTATATGTATATATATGTATTTTTAATAAGCTTGAATATGCAGAGAATATCCAGCTCTAAAAGATATAACATATTTATCACTAAAGTGTAAAGAAGGAAAACAACAGGGAGCTATTTTAGCAGTCAGTGTACCCCACATCATTAAAGACCCATGTCCACTACAAAAAGGCAGAAGTTAAGGTGGTGGTACAAATTGTTCATTCACATACTCTGATTCTTTAGCTCTTCATTTGATAAATTTAATCCTCATTAATACCTTTTTTTTTGTAAATTATTTTAAAAAAATCTTTTCATTGGGGTCTTTATTATGCATAGCTGTATTCATACAGATGAAGGGTTGGGAAGAAATGGATGCTTAAAKAGTTAATGATAGACATAACTAATAGCTGTACTGCTGCCAGAAGTAACAGGACAGAACCTGAATTACAAAATAAATATTATTGGACTTCTTTAAAGAATATGTAAGCAAACAAGCATTTCAAGGAAATATCAGATTGAGGAGAAAGAATTACTACAGATTTTTTGGAGTTGGTCRTTATTTCAGTGAAAAATTACCTGGCTGATCTAGACATTGCCAGAATTTGAGAAATCCAATGTAATTGACAAAAAGCTGTTGTTTCAACCCCAAAAGAATGCTAAATGCCATTGTTTCACACTAGAGGTCACCCCCGGTAAGAAAATATAATTATGATATCTTTTATTTTCCCCCTGTAGCTGTTACAATATTGAAAAGCTGTTCATCATAGTAAAGAAGTGGGACTTTTGAGGTTGGTATGCTAAATGTCCTTTCAGTCAAGCAAAAGGAAATGTCAGTAAATAAGACACACTTTGCATAACCATACAAAACCTGTTATTTAYTTGCTGCATCAAGACAGCTTTTATTAAAGAAACTGTGAGCTTAGTTTTGAGGATTGTCTATAAATAAATGACACGTTAGCATTTCTGCTGAAAAGATGTTAGATGTGWTATAACTTTTTCTTCCCACCCAGAACTCCATTATTGATAAGGGTCTGCATTACCAGGTAGGTCCTGCCACTCAGCTGTATGCAAAATAAGTAATGTGTTTCTGCATGTAATTAAAAAAGAACCTACAAGCGAGTACCTGTTCTTATTCATCTTTTCTTTTGAATTTCAGCAAAATGCATGTCTCAAGTATCAAGCAAGTATCAAGCTTCATGATTTAAGGGAATTTGCAAAGGAAGGAAATGTGTTAGGTTGACAACAACATCAATATGTAGCTATAATGATGATTTGCATGTTTCCTATATTTAAACTTTTTTAAACTAAATTTTCAGAAATTAGAGTTTGAAAGCACAGTTACAAAGAAAATATACTTAAAGAAAATATATTTAAATATACTTAACTTCTATTTTTACTCCATGTAATTATTTCTAGTTCTTCCATTGCTTTATATAAATGCCAGATATTCATCAATGGAAACATAAATCATTATGCTTTTCTTATCTAAGCTTAAAACATTTGCGTCTTCTCAGTCTCTATTTCTTTTCTCCATTCTTTTCAGCAAAGCAAACATGTTCAAAATTCAGATACAAGTAAATTTTAGGCCAAAAATCTGACCGAAGTGAGCAAAATGGAACTGACAGGATCAGGCCACTGGATGGTTCTGGATGGTTTAAAACGGTATAAGTGCCAAAGCACCTTGGATGGTCAGTGAACCATGACAGCTACCATTTCCCTGAGTACTCCAGGCAATTATCCATCTGGCTCGCCTGGATTTTCCAGCTTCATTCAGATAGCATGCTTATTGTCTAAAATGGGTGATGTATGTCCGTCTTGAAATGCTGTGTGATAAAATATTGCATCACAGAGTCATGCGGCCCGTTTATACAATCAGGCACCTACGGCAAGCTTCGGGGAGCAGAAAGGATAAAGCATACAAATAACACATCAGAAAAAGAAATGCACAGCAATTTAATGTACTACCAGTATAGCAGGGCTGGTTGCAGCTTTTCTACTGAAATGAAGAGTTTTACATTTCTTAAATTAGTTTCCTTGTCATGCTTGCTGATTCCYGGATGGCTGTAAGATATACAACTTTCTAACATTAGTTTTTTAAATATGGAAAAAAATATTTTATTTTGCCTTTTTAAAAATACCAGATAATGACAAAGTGAGGTTCTGCTCCCAGAACTTAAATAATTCCATTCCTGTTTTTATTCTAACGTGCCTTTAACAGAACGCATGATTTTCAGCATCTGCTAAGCTGATATTGAAAGTCTTTTACCATTCAACCATATCTACAAGTAGTCAACAAGAGTTCCTTCTACCATACAGAACAATAAATCATTTTGTATGATTTTGTAACCTACCAAAGGTTGGTAGCTCATACATTGAAGAGATATTGTTGCAAATTTAACCAAAAGAAGTGGAAAGATATTGACATACCGGAGAAAATAGCACTAACTCAGTAATCAACAAAAAAAAAAAATCCACTATATAATTTCTTTGACCCATTTCGATATTTAGTAGTTTAGTTCTGATTTGGAATGAAGATAATTACACTCCCTGCTCCACTCTCCTCCCACCCCCCATAAATACAACACAGGTTGATTTTTGATGTCTAAAAGCTTCTGTCAAGCCAGTGGTTGTCACCTTTAGCACAGACACACTTACTACTTAAAATGTCTGTCTAAGCAACTTTGCACAAAACAAGTACACAGTACAAATGTTCTGTGAGCCAGAGATGAATTCCCTTAATATTTAATTTTCAAAATTCCAGAAGATATTTAATTGAAACTTCAGAAGTTTTAATAAACTACTGACTGAACTACTACCTCTCCTTCTTTAGAAAATCATAGGTTTCTGTATTTATTTTAATTTTAATGGTCCAAAGATGATTCAAGTCCTAGAGGCTACTACATATAGTAGTAAAACTTCAGTCTTAGTAAGCTATCATATTTTCTGTCTGGCTTTACAGTGTGATGGAATCTGTCATTTACTAAGGTACTTAGCTACCTTAGTAAATCTTAGTACCAAGGTACTAAGCTACCTCTCCAAGGCCTATCCCACAGGTTTCTACAGAGAGCTAAACTGGACAGTGTGGAAATCCTTTGATAGATGATGGAGGTCTTTGCTATCTATTCTCTGAGTGGAGACACCTGTCTCCAACACATATTTAAGTCCTGGACTTTTCTGGATCTCCAGAAAACTGCCTGACTTCGGGAATTCTGTCTGTGCACAGCCTATTTTTACTGACATATTTAATGAACCACATATACATTTTTACATATATATGTATGTAYAAATATGTATGTGCATATATATCTATATGTATGTATGTGTATATACAGATGTTAGAAAACCTCCAAGCATGCAAGGAATCAATCATGAGCTGACAAGAACTTGTCATGTGTGCTATTCCCTGTCTGAAAGAGGCTGCAGACAGAACATAAAATGAAACTAACATGGAATGACTTCCTTGGCAGAAAACTTGTTTCACCAAGAGAAGGGCACAGAGAGAATCAGTTCTTCCAGATGGTCTGTAGAAAAGCAAATTATGAGAAAAAGAAAAATAAAGCGGCAGAGAAGCTGAGGGAGTGAGGGAAAAATAAGCAGCTTTCAAATTCTTTCTGACACCAAGCTGAAGTTGAAGGAGAGTGGTAGTGAAAGAGAAGAGGAAAGCAACAACCGGAGAAGAGCTGAATGTCTATGAGGCAGTTGCAAGCATTTAGGACTTGAAAGGATAACAACCAAACTCCTGAAGAATGCTCAGGAAGAACTGCAACAGGAAATGGAAGATGTTACTGGTTTACTTAATACTATTTGGCTTAATGCACGGGTTATTAAAAACAAAGTGACTCCAGGAGTGAAGGTAGACGGACGACAGAAGGCAAGCTGTGAGGGAGTCTGATGGGGTTGGAGTGAGTAGGAAAAAAAAAATTCTCTAACAGATGAGAACTACAAATTGCAAAAGGATTTGCAATTCTCCAGTTAGGAGGTCTTCATGATAAATTCACTTTACTCGAGTGCAGAACCCGAAGAATCCTTTATGTCCTTGTGGAGGAGACAGAACCTCAACTTTCAGGCTGTTCTGGAAAGCTGCAGACAATAGTATAGAATTTTCACCTTAGAAGGAAAACATTTCAAGTTAATAGATCAAGCTAGACAGAAGAAAGAGCAATTGATCTGGAAGCTGTGTGTGTTAGGCATCTCCCACACTTCTCCTTTGTCCTAGTAAATTACATGTGAAAAAAGTTGCTAATCATCTCTATCTTCTAATATTTTGATCTCCTAAATGACCAACTGTTCTTGTATGCAAAAGTAGGAAAATATATATATGAGAGGGGGGACCATTTACAGAATGAAAAGTCTTTTGCCACAAATCATGAATTAGTAAATGCCAGTGTTGGAAACCACTACTCATCTAAGGTTCCACTGCAATACTAAAAACATTATCAATGGCATTCTAATATGTCTCGGAAGATCAAGTATCAAAACATTACAAACTTCAAGAAACTTATTTTTATGCATGCAAATAAATTGGCAGGCAGAACACAGTCACTTTGGAATGCCCAATTTTATTTGGCTTTAATGAATAAATGACAAATATATATGTGTGTATATACGTACATACACATATATATACATATATATATATATATATATATCATCACAGTGCATGGGTTTCCATTCTTCTCAAGCCTAACTTACATGCTACATATGCTTTTCAAACTATAGTATAGATTAAAACACTGCAATAGCATTTGGTTCAAAATTGGCACAAAAATCTCTGTACTGTTGATATTGTTTAGAAATATGAAAAAGGTTGTTTTTCTTTGTAATAACACTGACCCAAAGCACCAGCAGCAAACTAAGAGAATTCAGAAACCAGTCAAATTTCTGCCTAGCTAACACCTAAACTTTCCCTCCCTCACTAACCTTGAAAAGAATCTTGAAGAATAATTTTAACATACACAGGACTTGTGTAGACTAGACAAGTGCACAGGAAAGTTTCTGTCACTCTGCTTCCACATAAAGGCTCAAAACATGGGCATTTGTGAAAGATGTTCTAGATGTTCAAAAGCAGGAACACATGGTGCAGTGCCCTTTCCCAGTCCTCCTAACTACAGAAAGAGCAATCACCTGCATCCTGACTGCAAATGCTGTTAGCAGCCACACAGAAAGAGGAAAGCCCAACAATCCAGAATAAACACCCTGCAGTCAGCAAAACAGCTCTTGCAAGCTGGAGCGCTAAAGAAGGTGCTCAACTGGTTACTGCTGACTCTGGCATGGCAGTGGGCTGATTAACAGCCTGAACTCACAGGCTCTTGTGTCATCCCCACTGAAGGAAAGGCAAGCTCTGACGCAGAGGGACGTTGAGCAATCAGTGTCTGGAATCTCGCTCTGGCTTTGTCACATGGAATATATGTATGGGACTAGTCTTTAAAATGCATTTCAAAGCATGCCTGAGCTGCAGTGTTTAACCTTAGTGCACATGTTTCCAACAAGTGCAATGCTGAATATACTGCTTTTAARTTGGGTCTTACATTCAATTTTTCTAGAAGAGATTTTGAAAAGCATTCAATTCAGACCTGCAATTAAAGAATCACTGTTTTTTTTTTCTTCTTCCCTTTTTGTACTTGTGTCTACAGCTACTTTTCATCAGAATTCTCTTTGTCTAATGGGCTGCTTTGACTAGGAAAGAAATCAAAACATTGCAGAAATATGCCAATAGCAAAAAGTTGCTTTGTAGAAATTCAGAAAAAAAGGACACATCCAGGGTCTGATTATACAGAGTTTAAATTCTCATGTCTCTTTTACCTTTTATTATTCTCATCCCTTTGTCTTTGATCTCTCCCAATCCCTGCTATTTTTATTATCATGACCACTGCCAAGAAGGTCTCTCCACTTAGCAGCTGACATGCATCCCTCTGACCCAGCTCCAGGATCCTTCCCCCCGGCCATGAACACAAGCAAGCTGTTGGCTCCCTGTCAGCGGCTGGCTTCAAAATCACAAGCAACTCAGAGCAACAAAGTGATTCAAGCTCTCCTCGACCAGGAACTGTCACCTCTTTAAATTTCACACTTGTCTTGCCAAGTTAGCGATCAGAAGTCGAAGCCAGATCCAGACTCAAGACTTGTCTTTAATTAGCAGGAGTAAATTTTACTACTGAAGCCAGGTGGCTGGACTTTTGGGGATATCCAAATTTACTGATTAATAGAAAATAAACTCTGGTTTACAGAAACATCAAATGATTTAAAATTAAGCTCTGGGCCTCCCTTCAGATGCTGCATTTGTTTGAACAAGTTCCTTCTCCTACATATGGAAAACAGGAAGTAAGCATTCCCCAGTAATATGTTTCAGCTGTGTTATCATCCACATTTTAGCTACAAGTAAGAACTACATGTAAGTTTACAAATCTAGTAAGGAAGAGGCATWTCTTTGATCCCTAATTTAGTTTTTTAAAAATACAGACTTCATCATGAAATGGTTTTCATTTTTTATTTGTATAAATGTGTGTGAACTTGCATTTGTGTATTTACAAATGTTGTCTGCTTTCCCTTCTCCTAACCTTGAAAAGTCGTTTTTGAAAAATAGATTAAACCATCACCTTAGCCATATCAAAAATTTTACCTATAATGCTTAGAAAACACAATGTGCTAACCTTGTTGCATCACATGCCTTCAACGTAGCCTTCATTTGCTGTCACCTTGCCACAGTACTGACAGGAAAAAGATATGCTTTTCCATACTTGTTTCTGGACAACCTGAGCAGATTTAACAGTCTGTTTGTTTGGGGACACAAGAATAGTGACAAAAGAATAGAAATAATAATAATAAAATAATTCTATTCTATCATATTCTAATAAAAGTTATAATAATAATAGCTTGATCCCAGTTCCTTTCAGCATTTTCACACCATTCATACCAGGTAAATAAAAAGGTCTGCTGTCATGGTGGAATTTTTTAAGCAAGAATGGGCACACAACGATGTCTCCGTAAGAGTAAACCAAATTCATGTAATAAATACATACTTGTAAATTAGTCTTGGTCATTGTCAAGACTGTCGAATCATAAATTAAGGTGCAAGAAATCATCAAGCTGGCTTAAATATGGACTCTAAAAGTGAGGAGAGTAGGGATAAAGGAAGATACTTCATTTTATTTACCACGTTGTTTTGATCCTTTAGGATAGAGACTGAGGTCAAATTTCATTTTTTTTTCTTTAACTAGGGGTGAAGAAAGTTTTTGCAAGTGTCATGGAACAACTAGGGCAGGTGGTGAGCGGTACAATGAACTTTACTCTTAAGAAAGAAATAGGAGTATGTTTGACTGTTATGTAGCTTTAATCAGATTCTATGGCAAGGTCAATGCTATTTACAATATAGAGGACAAGTTTATACAAATTTACCAGGAAGATCCTCTCACTAAGTCACAGGGTTCAAATTTGACCATCTTTCTTTTCAAATATCTTCTCAGAGGAGCCTAAGGTGCAGCTCAGTCTCAGATTTGGTCAACAGTCAATGGTTTATGTCTGAGGGATTATGTGCATGAACAGTCTGGTTACAGCTTAGTTGAACTTACAAAATGTTAGAAAGTTTAGCATGCTGTGTTCACTTACCACAGATATATCACTGGTAAGGGGTCTCTCAGCCTCGAAGATTAACCTTGAGAGGTGTTCCTGTTCAAGGAGAGATCTTGGCATGTAGTGCTCTCTCTTGCAAGTAGAGCTCAACAGGCTTTGGGGCTGTCCCCCTATTTATGGGATAAGATACATATCTATATATGGGATATAAAGATATATATACATATGTAAGATATATATGGGCTTATAGTCATTTTTACATTTCAGCAGAATTTTTGCTGACACCAGCTTAGTTAGGCCTCAGCTGCTGTGCTGTTGTTTCCTTTCCCCAAGGTCTATATGAACATGCCCGTGCAAGAGACAGCCATAGGGTCAATGCTCAGTGGGAAGGGGATGAAGAGATTTAGGGGGGCAGACACCACAACCAGGAAATGCCACTGGTGATCAACACCTGAACAGGGCTCTACACAGGAGGTCAGGTCTGGCCAGGGAAGGAGCACTCCCAGCACCTTACCAAAAGGTCTAAGGTACCTTAGCAAAAAACACCTTTTCTATGTAATTTCTGTTCTCTGAAACTAGAGTCTGAAACAAACATCGAACTATCAGCATCATGTGATAAAACAACAACAGGCAATGCTCCAAAATTGCCATCAAAAGAAGAAAATGTTTCTGTTCCATTCCTTCATGAATAAGGGGCTTGCAGTTTAATTTAGAACAAATCAGAAGTCATTTTTACTTCTTCAGGTCATCCTGCTCAGCTCYTAGTTTTGTATGAAGATCAAATTAAAACATGCTTTGGTAAAGCCATGGGGTAGTTCCAATACCAGTAGCAATATGGTCACAAGAACATGGTGATCCTGTCATGGCTCACCAGGTCCAGATGTAAAAGCCACAAGTTCACGATTCACTGTGAGATGAGACATCTCTGAGATGGGAAGTCCACAGTGAATCTTCAGCTCAAACCTTTCTTCTGTTTTCAAATCTTTCCCTCCAGCTTCCAAGTTTTATCGCAGAAGTACATCAAAACTTAGAATCTTCCACAATTAAAATTCAAAAATCAAAGATTTACTCTCTTCTAAGCTTACCAGTAGCACTTGTGATGCTAGACTAGGGGAGGAAAAAAAAGACATATTTCTTAGAGGTAAGAATTAAATATAAATACTCAAATATATAAATCATGCTAAGTCTGATTAATCTCCTCATTTCCATCAGTTTCACTTACATCCAGTTCATATCCTTTCTTGATTAAAAACCCAGTCCCTCTTTGAATTCTGTACTTTACCTCTCTCAACTGATTTGCTTAACAGTGAGTGTAATGACACTTTCATCTTTTTTCTCTAGAACAAAAATAGGTTTCARCAGCCTTCTCTCTTCCTTTACATGAAAACGTATCATCTGTAATGTCTTTTCTAGGCAAGACGCAAGTCTTTCCTTGGTCACTCTGAATACACAGCACTCATGAGTCCTCATCTGTCATAGCAACAGTTTGTTCTTATGTTGGTGGCTTACTCTTAGGCTTCTTTCAGTGTAGATAGCGATTTATAAAATTCCAGGTGTGCCCACTGCTCACATTATTGTAGTGAGTGAATAGTAACATTTTGTAACAACAAAAAACACAGATTAGAAAAAAGATGATATAACTGACAATGCTATTGACATGAGCTTGGGCAGCAGTGAAGACTATTTCACTGGTGCTTTGTATATTTTCTTCTTCAGCCTACCATTTAAAATTCAATTACATTTAGATGGGATTTCCATGGGAAGTAAATGTCCAACTTCAGCTGTATATCAACACAATTTTGAGCCTCTAATTCCCATTTTCTACTTTGAAGATCCTTGACATAATCCATTTGGAGAGCATATCCATTTGCCTGCAACACAATTCCAGTTAGCCATATGCTAATCATATGGCTGTTGTGCACATTCAAACTGACTTTGGCAAACAAGGACAAAAACTAAATAATTACAAAGGCTGTAAGAAGAAGGATAAAAAAATACTTGACAAAATTTAGCTTGAGTACAACACAGTTTTCTATTCAGAATAAAAGGAAATGTACATTTTTATCTGCAAAATAAAAATATAAGTAAAAAATTGTTGCTAATATGGAGAAATGAAAGAAATAATATAAAAATGTCATTTCTGGTTTATGCAGTGTCTCCTCCCTGACACATATCTGAAACAGATGTTTCTTCCACTAGAGAAAAACTACGGTTACTCATTTATTTTAAATACAGTACCACGTGGGATTCCACACATTTCTTCTAAGATAAAACATCCTTTCAACATCACCACATAGAAATGTCTCTTGAATTACTCCTTCTTCTTTTTTTTTTTTTCCATTTTATTTTTTAATTACGCATTACTGAGAAGATGTGCCGGTCTCCTTCTCCGGAGGTTTCTCCTCCTCTCCAGTTCTTCAAAACCCATCTGGATGTGACCCTGTGCCATATTTTCTAGATGTCTCTGCTTGAGCAGGAACATTGAGCAGGGATCTAGATGATCCCTAGAGGTCACTTCCAACCTTAATCATTCTGTGATTCTGTGATTTTGTGATAAGGGGAAAAAATGACCTCTATACAAAGGCTCATCAATAGACTCCAGTTCAATTAAAAAAAAAAATACTTGAAGCATTTAATTTAAGCCCAACACAAACAGAATAAACCAAACTGTTGTGAGAATTAATTTCTGACTTGGGTTTAATTGGAATTGGGTTTAATTTCAGTTCTGGTCATAGATGCTAAAAATCATTTTACTATCATTCAGTTAAATATACATTTTGACCAGATTCACTTGGCCAGAAAGCATCAGTCTGGGGATATTGACAGAAAAAGACCTGCAATGTATTTAAAAAAAAAAAAAAAAGGTCTACTTCTAACTTGGTCTTACTTTCTTAAATACAAAAATTTATTTCCTCCAAAACCAAAATCAAAGACTACTGACATAAAAAGGAAACTTCTGTGCCCCACTCCCATAGCACCTCTTCTACATGGGGAAATGTGCATCTTCTCTGGTGAATCATTTATGATAGTGTTCAGCACATGTTGGAACATGCTTTAAAGGCAGATCCACTCAAGGACTGCATTTTGCTTCCTGACACCATTAATTGTGTTATGAGTCAGAGTCCTAATGAAGATGAGTTGTTATGTCTCAGTGCAACTGCTCTGGGAGAGGGAGATGACCACAGAGATGGGGAGTTTGGACAGACTAGCCTTACTTATCAGGCACACAAGGTCAGGAGATAAATGCTCAGGAACCACAGGGTATTTTGGTAGGTCTGTTAGAGTGATTATTTTATCTCAGGTGAACCTGAGAAGTCCCTGAAAGCTTAACATTGAGGAGCGAGGGAGGAAAGGAGGAAGGGAAGCAGACAGACTAGATAAAAAGGAAATCTCAGAGTACATTAAATGGAGTAAGTATATAAAATGCCTGCAGTTTCTTGCCTGCAATTCCAACTAATATATGCTGCATTTAAAACTACTACAAAGCATTCCCACAATTTGTAATGGCAATAGAGGAGCTGCACATCATCCAGGAGCACAGTTTTTATTCAAAACTTGTCTGAATTATCTAAATTCAACTGGAAATCTTCCAAGAACAAACATAAGACTTATGCAGCTTTTGATAAAACTAGATTATTTCAAGAATTGATTCTGTCATTGTGTAGAGACACTTCCTTTGCTCCTCATGCAAATTAAGAGCCAAGGTGTACAAAGAGTCACAGAATTAAAACAAACACTAGGCAAATGAGTATGTCAAGATTTTTTTCTAATTCTGTATTCATTACAATAAATAGAAAATGAAAGTATTAATGTTCTGAGAGACTTCCAGAGACAGACTGGGAGACAGTGTGATGAGCAATTATTACAGAGAGAATAGTCTTTTTTTAATAGTAGTACTTTTCATTCTGAAATCACCAGACATCCTTAATCCCCAGTAAATATTAACACACAAATATGCCAGGACACAGGAAACAAGAGTTTCTTAAATGCTCTCCTATCAATGGAGATTGGCTGCAACAGAAATTTTCAATTATTTGCAATGTTATGATACAATAAACAGAATCAAAAATATCTACCATCACAATCTTGACACTTGATTTTGAAACAAAACCCTTCTGGTTAAGGAAAAGCTGGTTAAATATTTTAAACCAAAATGTTCTATTTGTAAAAAAAAAAAAAAAAAAAAAAAAAAATGCCAGAGCCATGAAGAGAAATATAATTAAAATGACACTTCATGAATTCAAAGATAAAAATAAACTCACATATACATGGGAGTAACTTCTATTTCATGCTCTTTCTAATTTCTGACTCACCCACCTACTTCCATCACCTTTATCAGAGAGCATTCTATGATGGCTTATTCTGCTTATTATTTTTGTGGAAAATATTTTTGACATCACATTTGCATGGCACACAAGTCTCTCTTTGCTTTTCTTTACATGTCTTCTAAGTAGCTGGTCAAAAGTTTAATACTGAACAATTTCTTGTGCAGCTCACACTGACATAGCTCCCTGCTGTCAGTACAGGAACACTCATTTCTAAGACCCCTTGCACATCTCTGAGGCATATAACATCTGTAATCCTCCCCTACTGTCAGCTGAGGTCTGCTTTCCTTGCTTTTCTCCTTCTGGCTAGCACAGATCACCACAATACTTTATTTTCCCTTGTCGTATACTACCCTGAGGCCAGTTAAATAAGAGTAGTGAATGCTAAACAGCGGCATCCTCTCTTTAAATAAGGTTTTGCAAGCACAGAGGATAAAAAAGGAACTCACAAATAGTATGGTGTTTTCTCAAAAGTTTTGACAAAAGAAAAAAGATCCCAGAATTTACATGCCAGCAAAGATGTTAAAAGAGGTAGAGGGGACATTGACAACTACTAACAAAAAAAAAAAAAAAAANAAAAAAAAAAAAAAAAAAAAAAAGATTAGAGAAAGATACAAAGTCATATTTAAAAGTTACTTTCCACACGTTTTTCTTGTTTCCTTTTTCAGAATTCATATTCACAGCACAAAAGCTTTTTAGGACTATCCAGAAAGTTCTAAAAGTAAGTGTAGTCTACTTTTCCATGAAGAAATGTCAAAGAAAAGCAAAGAAAGAATAGTGGGTGCTTTTACACTTCACAAAACCATTCATACAGCTTCAATTTGTTACYGCATAAACATGTACTCTACAGTTTACCATCTTACAACTTTATAGACAACTATCCAGGTGGTGTTAAAGCAACATTTTGCGTTTCAAGTATAATTGCTGTCCCATGAGAGTCAGATTAAGCACCCAGTTAACTGCTGATTTAAATATAAAATTAGATTGGATCACCACTGTGGCATTCAGCTGGAACTGAGCTCAGAATGTTTCCGGGCTCACTTACTCTCACAGAAAATCACAGAGATTAACATACTGACATGGCAAACAAGCACACCCTGTAACATTTAAGGAAATAAACTTGAAAGTGAAAGAAACTGAAAGGCATAAAATTACCAAGGGGAAAGTGCTTGGTCCATTCAATGACTAAAGTGCCTGCTAAAAACTTATAATCTATCGTCCTGTAGAACAATTTAAATCTCAGTTGTGTTTCTCTATGAAACTGAGGTATTTTCCTTTTTCCTCCCCTTGGCAGGCTACACTGCTAATATCATACTAGTTAAACATGGTGTATATCTACTGGGCTACTCAGCACAGAGCAGAGAAAACTCTCATCATTATACATTCACCTTTGCATTAGGTTGCAATGCACAAATAAGCAAATAGTTTAACGATTCCAAATGAATATAATTTCTTTCAGGTTCAAGTATCATTTTGCTTGTTTTGCTGCTGCTAATCACCTCTTAAATAAACAATTGCTTTATCTATGTACTCTGCCTCATTTGACTTTCAAATTATGTGTGTGTTTCACTCCTAACAGCTTATTATGATCTATAATTAACAATTTTGCTGAAAGCAGAGACTTGCTTTGAAAAGAGCCCACACGCTATCTGGGAAATACTTGGAAACAGGAGGTCTGTTTTAATAACAAAATTGACAACTTGGAAGTTGTGTATGTGCTCTGCTGCTATTGTCTTCTCTACTCAACTTCAATATGTTCATGAATACTTACTCAAAGAAAAARATTTAGCACTAGTTTTACATTGTACCATGGGAGATTTCTACAAGCCAGGTGTGTTCTTAGCACTTAAACAAATATCAAAATAGAAGAGTGCTAAATGATCAGAAATCCAAGAGAGATGGGCAAAATGGACAAGTGGACAAAAGAGGGTTAAATAAAATCAAACAAACAAACAAACAAACAAAAAAAAACAGAAGAAACAAACAAAATGAAAACCCCACAGATGCTTAGCAGTCCTGGGCAGATTAGAGACGCTGTGTGTGCTGTACAGCACCAGGCCCAGGTTCTTGATTAGGATAAGTAAAATGATCACTGTGTGCTCTATTGGGATAGTGGATTTATGGTATTTTTCTGAATAGGAACAGAATCACTGTTTTCTGACCTCTGTTTGTTCTTATATAGTCCATAGGACTTAGGAGTCACATTAGGATTAGGACAAAATCCATACCTGACTACCTTAACAAATGTTTCATCATTTATCTCAATTGCATGACCTGAATGTGAACAGTACCCTGGTATAAGGCAATTGTAAAAATGTGGGCCAAGATAGGTGCTTCTAGATCACACTATAATAAAAATAAAAAGAAAATAAAGATAAAAAATAAAAAAACAGAACATGGATGTAGTAGCAAAGTAAGAATTATAAGATACTTCCCCAGCTACACAATTAATCATTCTCCTCACCATCTGCATTACCAGCAGCTGCTTTTGAAGAAAAAACAAATCTAACCTTGAACTATTGGTACAAATGAGGATACAGCTCACATCCCAAATGACCTGGGGGAATCTCAGGAAAAATAATGTATTCATTAAATACTGGAACTTTTTAATATACATTTGCTAAAAGAAAAAAAAAAAGTAATGCTGAAAAGTGAAGAAGTAGTTTGAAAGAATTTATAAAATGACCCATAAATCTTGGGAAAAAAAAAAATTCAAGTTCTTCAATAAAAATCCCTTTCCCTTCCCTTCCCTTCCCTTCCCTTCCCTTCCCTTCCCTTCCCTTCCCTTCCCTTCCCTTCCCTTCC
>NW_020456110.1:2730291-2732791 GCF_003342845.1 Nothoprocta perdicaria
TCTTTAGGGCAAAAATATTGTTACTTAAATTGCATTCATACAAATCCTTGATACCAAAAAAGAAAAAAAATCAATTTGCCAGATCAATTTTTCTTAAACAAGTTCATCATACTCCGGAGCAATGAACCAATCAATAGAGAATGTTTTTCAGATGCTTTGCAGCCATTCCAGTTCAATAATTGCTAGAATTTCATATCGACAGGTGATAGGATGCTTTGAAAGATGAATTGATCTGTTAGCCTGTAGTGCTACAAGGCAACACCGCAACAATAAAGATATATCCCTAGAGGGCCAGGGCTTGGAAATCAAACAGGAGGTAAGCTGTTACATTATGCATTTGACCCTAGAGGTAATTCAAGAGTGCAAGTTTTCTTGTCGTATTTAAAGCCACAAAGAGGAAAGAGGACAGAAACAACTACTGCATAATTTCTAAATGACATCTTTTACTGAAGAAAAGGATATTGCATGGCACCATCTCACCATATATGTTGGATGCTTGGATAAAAACAAAAATAAACTAGAAACTAATTGAAAAGAATGCTAAGAAGTGATGCTCACCATAAGTAGGACTCTCATTTTTAGTTACACTTTCTCAACTGAAGTATAATAGAACAGGAAATTATTCATAAGGGGAGCAGAGTGAGTAAAGAACAGTCTAGAGAGGAAAATTAATTGCCTTGTCATGATTCTTGAACAGTTGGACTCCATATTTCCCAACTTACCAACTCAATAGGATATCAGAATATATAAAAACACCAGCTACTGAGATCGAGGCTTGATTCACTGAGAAGGGGATTCTCAGTTATGTGCTCAGGTCACACTGTTGCGTGCCTTTTGTAGAAACACACCAGAGTGCAGTTTGCATAACGGCCAAAGGAAAATACAGGGCTAGGATCTATGTCTGCTAACAGCCAAAGATTTTGGACTTTATCTGTTCTCCATGACACCACTTTGCTTCCAGAGTGTAAAGCCTCAAATTTAGAATTGGGTTGGAATGGTGGGTGGTGGTAAAATAAGCATTTTGAGCTGCCTAGCAATAGGATCCTATCTAAAGCCTGAGAACAAAAGCTTGGCTGTCTACAGACAAAGAGTTAAATCTTGACTCTGGGTCTTTCAGCTGGATGTTTCTCACTTCCTGACCACTGCATGAACAGCAAACCAACACAGTGCAAAACACCAGACCATCACGCATAGGCATGCGCACCCGCATACACAACCTTCAGACGTAACTGGTGAGCACCACCTGTCTCTCTTCATTTAACCAGATACCAGATGTCCCTTTCAGCTTACTAGAAAAAGTCCTGACAACTCTAGGTACTTGTAATAAGTCGATAGGGCCTGTTAGTACGGTATATGAAGAACCAGTTATTGCACCAACTTATTTTGTTTGCTTGTTTTGCTGTGTTTTGAGGCAAACTAACACATGGATAAGTAATTCTTCCACAGGAGATAAAAAACCAGAAAAGCCTTGTATTTTGAAAAACATTTAGCAGTGGACATTTAAATTAGTTCTAGTGAGACAATATTTGTTAAACAAAACAGGGTATCTTAAACAAAACTTCCCTCAACTTACAAAGTATTTCTTCTTCCATAACCCAAGTAGCAAGTCAGTCTGACACAACTGGGATAAGGAATGCATTTCGGGTAACTTTTATCATGCTCTTAGAGTTTCTGAAAACTATGTTTTTCCAGAGCATTTGGATATATCACAAGAGCTTGAAACTGCAAATGAGCCACATCTCACCTTTGTAAAACAGCTCCCTTCAAATTCCCATTGCTATGCTCACCCAGAAAGCCACAAAAAAGAAAAATCTTAATACTTCCATGATTTAGTCATTAAAATACATTTTCAAAGTTGTAGCAACTAATTTAGCATGGCCTGAGCCCATAACAACACACCTCAATGCTAGCAAATAAATCAACTAAAAATATCCAATTTTCAATAAACACTAAATTCATTTAATCACTTCTAGTTTGTGAATTGAAGCTATCTGTGCCCAGCTCTTAAGTAGTTAAAACTGAATCATCTGGTTTTTCTATGAAAATGTTTAATTGAGCAGCATTGTGTTTGAACRTGCATGCCACTATAGCACAGGCATGACTGAAAGGAAGACGGAAATTGACTGTAAATATTGCAGCCCATTGGAAAGTAGCATTTTGTTTGCACAGTGAACAATTTAGCAATTCGCATACTCGTGTGTGTCATAATGCAAGGAGGAAATAAGAGCTTAGTAGCAAGAGCAGAGCAAGAGGACTTGGTTTCTGTTCCTATATCTTACTATTTAACCTGTCTGTTTATCTAACATTAGCAGCATTTTCCATTGCTGTTTACCCATTCAGATATATAGCATAAAATAGTTTTCCATACCATGTGCAGGACATTTTTAATGTCTTTATTTTTCCCCAAAGAAAATGTTTTCAGCAAAACAGATCATTTTTAGGTCAAGCTGTTTTTCTTGTAATTTGTCATTGAGGTAGTTCTCAACTTCAGTGGCAAGGA
>NW_020456110.1:2735291-2775842 GCF_003342845.1 Nothoprocta perdicaria
GCACACTGCCTCCTTGGAGCATTCTGACTTCTAGGGATTATCTGACCTGTAGAAAGGGATTACATTTTTATTCAGTGAAAATTGTGAAAATAGACAGGAGGAGGAACTGCAAAAGGAGATTTCTATAGATTAATGTGAATGTRAATGTGATCGAAGCTGACACAGAGAGATATATTCCCTCGGACAGTGAATCCTGCATCCTCTGACATGAAAAAACAAATATATTCTTCACATACATATATTAAATACATTTTTGAACACTGGGCCACTAAACAACTGTTTTGATTTTCTTATTACCAAAGTTCTAGCATCAGAGGTGAAGAAATTGTGTTATCTTTCTTCTGTTTGAGAACATGGTTTGAGAGTCTTGTTTCTTGAAAGACTTAGAGTTTTTGCTTTCAACGAATTAGACTGAAAGTGAGTACTCTAAAGGTTTTGAAATCTTTGCACTAAATTAAATGAAAGCAGAGTTTTTCCCTTTGAATGTGATTTTAATTCTGCTGAAACTTTGCTCTTGGGGCATACTTTTTAAAGGCAGGCCCAGCAATAAAAGAAGGAAAAAAAATACAAGGTCATTAATACATTTTACATTAATACATTGAGGTTTTAACTCAAAACCTTGAACAGCCCATCTGAATTTTAGAGAAAGGCCCCAAATCTAGCATTTTGCAATTTATTTAGCACACAGGGTCATGATATCTTGACCTGGCTTTTAAGTATATTATATAGCCAAGAGCTTAATACTGTGTTTGCAAAGATTACAAAATCAAGAATGCCTGGGGCTGGTATTTTTCAATCTCTACAGAAGTGGATTAAAAAAAAGAATCCCAAACCAATGTTTTAAAATGAAATTTACAAGACTGGGGCATTGCAGAATAGTGACTATTTTGTTAAATCTAACATATTTAAAAGACACGATCCAGAGACTTTTCTAGTTGGTTTGTTTTCTTTCTTTTCTTAACACAGAAAATCATATCATCTGTACATATATGTTCTTTAAAGTAGGCCTAATTATTTACAACCATTGTAAGCTTTGACAAGAATATTTCTGCAATTTTTGATAAAAAGCTGAAAGGTCACAGAAAACTTTTATTTTGGGATTTAAAGATTGAGAGGGAAAGCAAAAAAATTTTTCAGTATGTGATTATGGAAAGTGTAAATATTCATGTCTTCCAGGCTCACCAGAAGAAGAAGAAAATTTTTCCCTAGAAGTTTCTGTCCAAAATGTTCTACCTAGATCTCATTCACCAACTGCCTAGGAATTATCTCATAAAATAATTTGAAACTTAGTTTCATTTTTCTGCATTTACACTTCTTTACATACTGAAAGCAGTGACGCAGCTGTAGTTTGAACAGAAACTTTACACATACTACTTCTGAAGTTTGTATATAGAAATACTTTTCTTTAAGATGTAGGATCAGGACACATCAGGACACATCAGGATCTGCAGCAATGTATAATTGTGGACGCATATTTCATTTGAAAAAAGAGAAAATTACCATCTCACAGAGCAATATTGCTGAAAAAGAGAGGAAAGCCTATAAGAATCTTGATCCTACAAAGATGAGAAAGAGGACAGTGCCAGTCAATTTTGACTACAAGAATAAACAACATGTGAGTATTAAATCATTGCTAGGAGTAGGTAATGAGTTACCTAGATATCCTCAGCACAAAACAACAGGAAGAGTATATAGATTTTAAACATTTGACCCTATTTGCATGAACGCTTAGCACCTCTAAAAGACAGACTATTAACTCACACCTAATCACTTTTCGGATCTACTACTATTGGAAACTAAGAATCCTTATGCATTTTTTGACTGGAAAAGAGAAACACAGAAGACACCCCTCTTACATTAGCATGGTGAAAATGAGTGGGAATTTCWTCATCTATTAGATGGAAACAAAGGCTGGGAGCTATGGCAGCTGACAGCAGCAAATCTCAGGAATCTGAATCTGCATATGACTCAGATAACACAGTCAATATTCCTCTGTAAATATCATTTCCTACAGCAAATAATTCATTGGGTTAGCTAATGTTCAAGGAGATCCCCTTGTCTTTATCAGAGACTGGTATTAGTTTTATTGTAAGGCCTCTTTCTATTGCTCCTATATTGAAGCTTGTTATTAGGTGAACTGTAGAAATCTAATAAGAGACCACCCATTCCCAAAGTAATATTGGAAAGACACACATTTCAGATTGACAAGGGAGGAGGGTACGTATRCAGGTATAGGAAGGACAGACGAAAACTCTTCAATTGCACAGCAGCAATTCCCTGGCCATGTCACCTGCAGCACACACAGAATGCTGACCTGTGCTAATCTGGTATCTAAAACTCTTTCATGCCCTTAGCATACCTCTCTGTTCATATATTCAGCATTATTTCATCAGTTACTTCAAACTTTTCCAATGCTTTAGTCCTCTCTCTCCTCAGAGGCACTGTTATCTCCGCTCCCCGGGATTTTGTTCCTAATTATCAAGAATGTATTATCAGGAAGAGCTTAGTTTGACAAGCAACAAAGTGAAATGAAGGTGTTTCAAATATGGTTGGCAACTGCTTGTCCATCATTTTTCTCACTTGAGTCCCAGAACAGTAATTCATTTGTGTGTTGGCAAGATCCTGTATATGTTTCTTCAGATGCTTATAACTGGCTTAGCTTCTTCCAATGAGGAGGAAAAAAATATATCAAACAGAACTTCAAGGATTGCTGAGAAGCCACCTCCAAGTTCTTTTCAAATCCCACTCTGAGTTCCATAACCAAACCAAAATGCAGATGACAGTTCACTGTAGTGAGGCCACCAGCAACTAATGTCCAAAACACAAAATAAAAACATGTAAAATCATTAAGCTGTTCAGCTGGATGAATAAATCTCCTCTAAGGAGAGTTTTTGTAGAGAAAAGTGAAAGACTAAAAAGCAGAGAAGCGTTCATAATGATTCTCATTTTTATAGCAAACTTCACACATTTATGAACAGTTTTATATGACTGTTTCCTGAATTAGCAGGGTCCTCATCCTGTGTTTTATATTCAACATATAAATATTGATATTTTCTCTAATAATTTTAAAGCAAAACAGAAACCTAGTTCTGTCAGTAAGAGGAGAAATTGGAACTCTGGCGCTATCCACTACATTCCACACCTACTCAATTGCTTTTGTTCTACTTAGTCCAACAAACAAAACAAGAGGTCAAGGAGGCCAGAGATTTTGGATCTCTTAGTTCTGAGGGAAGTACCGTAGAACTGGATACCACAGGAGAGGAGCACTTGGATTGTTCCAAATACCCTTCTATAAAAAGAAAGAAAAAAGAAGTGGCCACTAACTACTCTAATGATTGAATAATTTTACTCAAAGAAAAAGGTGACTGGAGACTTGCGCACACAGCTGAGGACCACACTTTAGAAATTCCACTGATGTTCCTTTATAGATTTGGGTCTAACTGGTTTTCCAAAAGAATAAAGCATCCAATAAATTGAGGATTTTAAATCAGGTGTTTCAAACTCATATCAACCACTGAGTCATCTTCCCTGCTAAAGGCTGACATTACAGTGATGAAGTTAAATCTTTACAATTATCTGAGTATTAAACATTAAGCAGCAGAGTTGAAATGGGAGCAACTAATGCTTCTTAACACACACATTAAAGAAAGACACATATTAAGCCGAGGTCAAACGCTTGTATTCAAAACCCAGTTTTCCACAGAATTTTCATCTAGTCTTAGCAAAGCCATGAAATCCTTTAGATTTAGCTGTCTCATCTTTAAAATGAAGATGGATATCCTTTATATATATAAAAAAGAGTTATTGTTCTTTGTAAAACGGCTAGAGCTCAGAAGTATTTTTAAGTTTTTTTGTTTTTAATTACTTTTAGAAAATGAATCTTGCAACACTGTAATGATTATTGAAATAAGTTGTAATATTTAGAGAAAAGCTCATTATGAATGTATGATTTACTTTGTGTCACCAAGGTTATATGTTCAGTAGCATCCTTCTTCAGCTATTCCAAACTATCCATAAAGATATGCCAGAAAATATCTCATGGGAATTTTACTCTCAAGCTGAAGGAAAATGATATAGCCTTTGCACATTCTCAGTAGTACTAAAGGGAACATAGAAATTTTTGGATATTTTTCCTAGAACAGTTTTTAGAGAGATACTAAGGCTTTAATGGAGCAAGGGAAGGTAATATTACATCCTTGCCTTATACCTTGCAAAGGCCTCTATCATGAGTCATCAAACAAAMAATCAATAAATTAGATTTCAATAGGTGATAACTTATAAAATGCTCTCAGATTTGATACTGAGACTATGCTATTAAGCAAGTGTTATAAATCTATTTTAGTCTTCTTTACTCACTTGTACATTGGTTGAGATTGTGTGCTGACATATTTGAGAATCGGTTATCACGAATATAACACATTATTTGAGTACCAACTGTGCTTGCAACTCTGCCAGAATGTTTCTGCTCTTGAAGTGCTCAAATGTCAGGCTGGGGTAATGAAACATTCAATGCTCAAGGTAACTTTAGTCCAACAGGGAAAGCAGATCTGTCCTTTTCTTTTTTAACTTAGAAAGATTTTACTGGCAAATCACAGAATCACTGAATCACAGAATGGTCGAGTTTGGAAGGGATCTCTGGAGATCATCTAGTCCAACTCCTCTGTTCAAGCAGGAACACATAGAACACATGGCCAGGGTCTCATCCAGGCAGGTTTGGAACAGCTCCAGAGAAAGAGATTCCACAACCTCTCTGGACAGCCTGTTCCAGGGCTCTGCCACCCTCACAGAGAAGAAGTTCTTCCTCATACGGAGGTGGAACTTCCTGTGTTTTAACTTGTACCCATTACCCCTTGTCCTGTCACTGACCACTACTGAGAAGAGTTTGGTTCCATCCTCTTTACATACTCCCCTCAGGTATTTATACATATTGATCAGGTCTCCTCTCAGTCTTCTGTAGGCTAAGTAGGCTCGTAGCCTTTCCTCATAAGAAAGACGCTCCAATCCCTTAATCATCTTTGTCACTCTACACTAGACTCTCTCTAGAAGCTCCACATCCCTCTCATACAGGGGAGCCCAGAACTGCACCCAGTATTCCAGGTGCGGCCTCACCAGAGATGAGTAGAGGGGCAAGATCACCTCCCTTGACAACATGCCTGGAGCTCAGCTCCTGCACAGCTCTCTGGAGTGTCGACAGCTCCACTCAGCTTGGTATCATCCACAAACTTGCTCAGGGTGCACTCTGTGCCCTCATCCAAGTCACTGATGAACAAGTTGAACAGCACAGCCCCAGTACTGACCCCGGGGGAACACCACAGGCCACAGGCCTCCAACTGGATTTGGCCCCATTTATCACCACCCTCTGAACTCTGCCATGCAGCCAGTTCTCAATCCACCTCACTGTCCACCCATCCAGTCCAAACTTCCAGAGCTTTTCCATGAGGATGTTATRGGAGACAGTGTTGAAAGCCATGCTGAAGTCGAAGTAGACAACATCCATGGATCTCCAGTCAATCATCCTTCCATTCATCCCATTGTAGAAGGTTATCAAGTTCAAATATGACTTCCTCTTGGTGAATCCATGTTGACTACTACTGATCACTTTCTTGTCATTCACATGCCTAGAGATGCTCCCTACGAYGGGCTGCTCCATCACCTTTCAAGGGACAGAGGTGAGGCAGATCGGTCTGAAGTTTCCCAAGTTCTCCCTCTTGCCCTTTTTGAACACTGGAGTGACAGTGGCTTTCTCCAGTCCTCTGGCACCTTCCTTGCTCTCCATGACCTCTCAGAGATAATGGAGAGGGGCTGAGGAATAACTCCTGATCCCCTGACCTCAGCACKCTTGGGTGCATCTCATCTGGACCCATAGATTTATGGGTGTCCAGYTGGCCTAAATAATCCCTAAGCCAACCCTCCTCAGCTAGCAGAAAGTCTTCCTCTCTCCTGGTTATCTCTGTTGTCTCCAGGCTCTGGTAGTTCAGGGGGAGCAGCCTTAGCAGTAAAGTCAGAGCCTTAGCAGTAAAGCCAGAAGCAAAGGCAGCATTTAGTAACTCTGCCTTCTCTGCATCTTCCATGACCAAGGTATCCTCCCCATTAAGCAGCAGACCAATGTTTTTCCTAGTCTATAGGGAATAAAATATTGATTATACTTATACTATATATCATTATAATTTAATAATAATAATTTTTTATTATGTATTGATTTAATACATATTAAATATTATGTTATGTGATATAATGATTAATAGTATATAWKATAATATATTATACTATGTATATAATATATGTAATATATTGAAAATATTGACTTTCAAATTGAACATAGGGACTGAACAAATGGGATGTATCCAGATTCCACATCTTCCAAAGCTTCAACAGCTTAAAAAATGCCAGATAATCATATGTACACTTTTTAATGAATCCTATATATTAACACATTTTGACTGTCTAAAACATTTTCATAGAGAAAATTCTATGTAGAAGTATCTAATTATCATCCAAAACATTTTCCCCAACCATCTAGTTTTCTGGTGCATAAGGATATATAACATAATAGACAAAATATATATACTTGTTCACTGAAAAGATAAGAATACGTATGGCTGTAAAGACCACATTTTAACAGCCACGCTCCTGTAGATTTGCTCCTTCCTTCCTCCTTCTCTCCTTATTCACCTCATTATCATTTAGTYCAAAAAAATCTATACAGACTCAGAATATTTATACCCACCTTGATACTTAATCATTGGCTTATGCCCTGCTCTATAATTTGTGTATGTAGAGACAGGGATATGAAAACAGTTTGGAGATTTACAAGTTCACAGCACTGCTGGTTTGCAGTTTTATTGTAAGGATATTTATACTGGATAATGCATATACAAAATAACTAAATTTTGGAAAATAGTTACATTGCATGGAAAGGGCAGAAAAAAAAACATCTTTGCTCTTGTCATTGGAAAGCAAAGCAGCTGTGGTCCAGTCAGCTGAATCCCCCATGCTTAATATCCCACCAACACAGTAACAGTAAAGAAGGAATCAGTCAACAGCTCCTCTCATTTTCCTCAGTTAGGCAGCTTAGATTTCASTTCCAAATTCCTGGCTGGCTGGAAGCCTAGAAGATCAGCTGAGTGAAAACCTGGGAGCGGGAGATGGTGGCAGCATCCCAGCTCAGAGCTATTTACAGCCTCTGGCTGCCGTGGCTGCTTTTGAGGTGTGCAGCAGCTCTGAGACATTCTAGCTCCTGTAGCCTCAGCCTGACATCTTCACCACAGCATAACAGCCAAGGGCAAAAATACCACTCGCTTCCTTTTGCTCGATCACTGGTGTAAATTAATAAGGACAGAGGTATACTGATAATAGCAGTTTGGGGAGCAGCCAAGTAAGCCCCAGGATAGGGACCACGCTCTGCCACTGCTCGGTGCATTGCCTGGCAGAGTGGGATGGAGCTGGCTTCAAGCCGTAATTAGCCTCATGAGCCAGAGAGATTGGCTGGACTTTGACCTAAGAGGAAAATTAACCTCCCACACCTGATTGATCTCCCTGGAAAATGGTATTGCTCGTCACAGTTGTGTGGTTTGACCACTTCTGAAGCATCCTTGTTAGAAGAAGCAGAGCAATTCAGAGCCCTGGAGCACATCGTGGGCTGAGCTGCAGCCCACCAGGGTTGTCCTGCTTTTGGCAGCATTCTCCCAGACCATATAAACCATGAAATGCTTTTGGACAGTTCGCCTGTTTCCAGAGCTGTTGTGGTATCTACATTTCCCATCTCTCTGCCCCATCTTTTATTTCAAGCAGTTTTATTTGCACTTTGATATCTGGAGGTAAAAGCTTCATCCCTAAGGAAGCATATGGTATGTATTTGCAACAACTGCAGTATGTACTTATTTGTGAAATAATCAGTTGTTTTAGAAATGCCTTTTGGAAACACAAGGGGTTTCAGCAGGTCAGAACATTTTCATATCTAAACATTGAGTTTAAAACCTTGCCAAGTAAACCAGGAAGTCAAGAGAGAAATTTTGCAGTGCACAGAAAACCAGCTATTTTGTCCACCTCAATTCATGGTAATTTAACCAATTATTTCTTTAAAGCAACAATAGCAGCAACAAAGGCAAATAGTAACTTCATTACACTACAGAGCTAAATTAGCTTTTGCAAAACATCACAAGAAATGTGTGCACTAAATTGGTATTTTTCCATGTGAAGAGAATGAGAGGGCATATAAATTTAATCACACGATGCATTTCAAGACCATTTCAATATATAAGAGGAGAAAATATTCTTAGCAGATGCTTTAAGATTCCTAAAGAAATCCCAAGGAAAACTTTGCCAACACTAGCCAAAAATCCTAACATTAAAAATATCACTGAAAAGCTTTGAACTTAGGTCCCTCGGATGAGAAATGTTTTAATCCAATGCCAGGCTGAGATACTTGAACATAAAATAAGTGGTTTTAAAACAAAACAGAACTTTCCTTCTTTTTTTATTCAAGAAGAATTTAATTCTCAATAATGATTAACAGCATGCTGAGCTGCTGTCTCTACTTTAGCTGAATATTGCACAGTCTTGTTTGCAAATATCAATTTTGAAACACATAGCTGGCTCTCAGTTCAGCCATATTTGCTTTTTCTGTTTCCACAAATATTTACAGTCAGAACATCCATTCTTCTAATACAAGTAAGAACAGTTACATGCTGTAAAAACACTCTCTCACATAAGGTTGCTAGCTAGTCTCCTATTTAAAATTTTGCTTGTAATGAAGCAGAAAAAAMCATGTGCCAGTGATTGCAAGCCACAGAGAGTGGAGAGTAAAGTGAAGCAGGGCCCCAAAATCCATGGTGATTTTATGAGCTCAATAACATTTTAAGATTCCAGGTCTGACTTGCAGGTCATTAACATCCACCTACACAGCTTTCATAYAATCTGATACCCAGTGAGCCTCATCTGAAAGTCCAGCAGCAGGTCACCCAGCTTTCTTACTCCAAAATCACTTGCCTAGAGATACTCTCTTCCTTGACTTTGCCATACAGAAGTACCTAGGGCATTGGTTTTGCCTCCATCCAGCAACTCTGGCACCTCCACAGTATTTCAAAACATTTAGTAAAAGCAAAGTGAATAGGATAGTAACAGCCAGAAGTTGTGTCCCTGTGCACTGAAGTGTAGAGGAGGTCCTGCAGAAGACTTCAAAAACTTCTAGAGTCTCTCTGCTGACCAAGAGGGAGGCAGAGAAAACATGCACATTGATGTAAAAAATTACAGTCACGCTGGTTTTCCAGTAATTCTGTTACCCCTGCCCAGACTTACCATGCCCCAGCAAAAGAGGAAAGAGAGTTTTCCTCATGAGATCCATCAACATTCCTGTATTTGTACACACATATTAAAAAAAAAAAAAAAATCCTTCATATATTGGCTTATGGAAAGGTGTATCTGTGGGTATACTTGTGAAAGATTTACAGCGAGTTGTCTGACAGATTATGCAKCAGCTCAACTGTGGGAAAGACAGCACTACTTGAATCTCTGCCCACAAAGCAGACTCAGCCCACACAGATGACACTCACAGCAACCAGTGCACATCTTTATAGAAAGGAAGTGGGTTTCTTTTATTTTTTCCCCTTTCTCTCCTGCATGCTTCAGAGATAAGCAGCRGCGTAGTTATGGGTTCCATTTCAAGATGATCTCGGGGCTGCTGAGCGAGCGTGTCCTCGATGAAACGTGAGTCACCGCACACTCCTGGTGAGCGTGGTGGTGTGGGGCGCGTGCTGCAAGGCGTGCGGCCCCTGCACGCAGCTCGCTGGCGTGCCCAGCACCGACAGCTGACCCAGTTTAATGAGCCGTGCTCGTATTATTTATCTTTCAGTTTGTTTTCCTGTGTACTTCTGCGGCTGCCAACGAAAATACCTTTCGCGGAGGCCAAGCTGAATTAGGCATTGACTAAACTGCTGCTCCTGCGCTCCAAGAAACCTAACTCCAGCTCCAAGAGAGTGAATGGGCTGGCGAGCTGCATCCTGCACATGTCTCCTCACACACCTCTGGCACGGAGCAAGTCAGGGCCAGCATGGCCATGATGAGCATCAGCTCACAGACCAAAGTGTCGCCCCTCAAGCCTTGGTGTGTGTGGCATGAGGAGGTTGCTGACCACTTACAAGCTCTCCACAGAAAGCTGGCCAGCCTTGCAATGCTGGCTCTGTTTCACTGCTTCCAACTGCTGCCACAGATGTCCAAACTTTATTACAGAGATGAGCTTGGATGCCTGCAAAAACAGCTGGAAACTGGGAGCTGGAGCCAGCCTAATTGGCTCCAGTACAGGCGGCTGCTGCTACATCAAAAGAGGAAGCAAGAGGAAAGAGAAAGAGCCGTCTTCAGAGGATGCAGCCACCACTAAAACAGTTAAAATGGTTAAGTATTTTTCTAGTTGTGCTTTTCCACTTCAACAACTGTGCTGGGTGCCACAAGAATAGCACTAGTTTGTGTCTATGAGTTCTTTGAGCAATCAGAAGCAAGGCACTCTGCAAATACRATCTGTTCTTATGAAAAAAATGAGACATTTCAGGTTAAAAGTTGCATCAGACAGTAGCATTCCAAGTAGGAGAAATGCCCTACCAAGTTTTAGGTACAGCCTCAGTAAACTCATTTAGGAACATACCATGTCATCCAGCATATTCTAAACACATAGCTTTATTTATATTTTTTTTCTGACAAACTAAAAAAAAACAAAATCAGAGACTATTTTGTTTACCATTATAGTAATAAGACARTAATAATGAGACAGTAATAATGAGACAGTAATAAAATTCAAGTATTTATAAAAAAAAGGTGGGAAGTTCTACAGTTCTGTCACCTCTATAACACATATATTTTGGATGGAATATTAAATGCTAATTAATTTTCTTCTCTGAAGTAAACAACTACCTAAAATTATTTAGCAATATCTTTAAGTTTGGGTTGATTTATCAATATTGGAGTTGTGCAAGTTTGCATATTGATTGAGGAAAAAAAATGAACAAAAGGAAAAAAAAGCCTCATGTACCACTGTCATCATGACAGGACACAAATCCCTGGCAACATAGTAGCATGTATCTTCTGCAGTGACTAAAATACAAGGCATAGTATTAGAAGCATATTTTATCAACTGTGCTGGAAGTATAATACAATTTCATAACATGAAAAATGTGCATAATTTCAAACTCATCACTTCCACATCATGGCTCACAATTTTACTAGTCTTCTGAGCAAATATCTCCAAAATGATTTCTAATGACCCAAACTAGAGGAATTACAGTCTCATTTTTGGTTAGTCTTGACATAATAATTTTTGTAGCTATGAAAATTTAAATTCCATGTCTACTGTCTGTAAAACATTTCACAGCCTCTGGCAGGTAACTCCCAAAATTGCCACCAGCTGAAGACTATAATTTTCTAGTAACATAAAAAGTAGTGTCCGGTATTTCTTTGTCTTTGCTACTAAAAATAGTGCCCACTTGTTACTTAGAATGCAAATTACCAGATGTTTCAGATCAAGATTGTCAGAAAACTGAAATCTTTTGAAAAGAAAACTAATGAAGCAACACTGAGATCTAGAAGAACATGGCTTGATTATAGGGCTTTCACCAGCTCCTCCTTGTAAAAGGCACTTCTTTATTAAAAAAAAAAAAAAAAAAAAAGAAATGGAAGACAAAGGCAAAATCAGATAAACTGGTAATTTCCAAGATGGGTAATAAATCAAGTGCAGATCATCATGCAGTTGTACAACTTGTCTGGTTCATTCTCATTTTTCTCTAAAGAAGCAGGAGATGAGTCCATTTTGAAAGGCTCCAAGTGTTACTCTTAGTACCATGGGAAGTAAAAAATGGCGTAAGCAGGATAAGGTCAACACATTAACATTTACATGAATTCAGATCCTGTATAACTTTAATCCTCTTCAGTGACAGGCAAACCGTCAGAAGGGTGGAAATTAGACTTCAACATTAATTCAAAATGCCTGGTTTAACCTTTAGAAATAATTCAATTTTCTCTTTTTTTTTTTTCTCTCCCTTTTCCCCTGTTTCCATACAGCAAGAAAACACTTTTCTCTTTCTCCAAAATTATCTATGTCTTTTTCAAGTTTTCCATTAAAACTGAGACACTATCCATGTACTCTTTATAAGACTGAAGTACAAATGCAAAACTAAGACCTTTCACATTATGCCTGCCTCTTTCCTGCAGGTCTAACTGAATTAAGGAAGAAGACTGAGTAAAGATTTGCTAGCTTCTCCTTAACACCAAAATACTTCTGCACAAATGTTAGCAACTGCTACTTGGAAGTTCCAGGTGAACTTTTTGGTAGCAAATGCCCTGACAACTGACAAATGGGACCTAAGATACAAAGAAGGGCACTCTCCCATCACTTCAGAAAGAGGAGTGAAGATTTCATGTTCCWGAGGAGCAATGCACAGCAGGTAGAAAAGCAAAGGGAGACTCCACATCTTAGGTAAATTTGACCTGAAAATAATAGCAGCAAGAAGATTAAAGCTTTATAAAGTATTTTATGTAGCTCTAGTAAACTATCTGGTGCAATAACCAGCCCTTCTCAACGGAAAACTTCACTTTACCCCTGGACAGGAGAGCTGCAATTTGCAGTGCTTACAAAACCTCAGGTCTTGATAGGATCTGTTTAAGAAGTCTGCCTATACTTGATCAGTTAGACTAGGATGAGATAACACATTGTCTTGGCCTCAGACTGGACATCAAAAAGGATAAAATACACAACTCTTAATGACTAAGTACACTCAGGCCCAGACGCAAGCAGGTAGGAACCAGTCTGCCCTGCCAAACAGTCCACAAGYGTGGAATATTTGCTAGCAATATGATATCCCTATGATAGTGTACCAGGACAGGTACATTTTTTTTTCTAGAAAGTCTTTGCACTTGCTTTCACAGAAGACTTATAACAAACTAGCTGGAGACCTCCTATCCACATGCAATGCTGATCCACATCATATAAAATAAAATAAATTTACATCTTGGTTGGTAAGAGTCAGAAGTACTAGACCTTAAAGATTATACTCAAGTCTTCCTCATCCTCACTGCAATACAGCAGTCGCTTACCCACACAGCCAGTCAAGCAATACTTTCAGTTAAACCTGAATGGAAACATAGCGTTTCATTCCTTGAACAGCTGCTATTCCAGTGCTTCATAGACTTGCCATACAAACTAGGTGGAGCAAGTCTAACTCCGTGGGGACTGATATGAGGAGCATCATGTGCCCAACCTTGGAAAGAGGAGAAGTGGGAGGTTCAAAACAGAAAAAACAGAAGAGTCTAACTGAAGAGGGATACCAAACATTGCAACACTTCCATAAACATAAAATACCCTAATTAGCTCCAAAACTGCATGACTTATTAAAGACAGTGTCTGATGATTATTCTTACGTGATACACTGCAGTTACATGTGTATGCAAAAAACGAAAATAGCTGATATTAAACAAGACAAGTTGTGGGTGCATTACTGAATGCAGATTCATGCAGAAGTGTTAGCATAGTTGGCATTCACGAAACGCTTTATGTGAGAAATTAGGAGAACTCTTTTCCCAGATGGGGAAAGTGGAAATATCTGGACAGAGAGGCCTCAGCAGTCACAGCTGATAGTGAACTCTAAATTAACACCTGGAAAAATAACAGCTATAAGTGACTTTGTATTTCCGCCCACCTGACTTTCCCTTCATAAGGATGTGCTGTGAAGCAGGACAATACTAAAGAAGTCACGCTTCAACTAGAGAATGAGTCATAAGAAAAAGATTGCACATTACAGTTCTTGAAAAATAGATAAGACTATCTGTTTATTCCACTGCTAGTTTCTGTGAAAAAAAAAAAAAAAAAATCTGAATCAGAGCAATCTTTCTTATTTTATTTGCTTCTATCATCACTGTGGTCAAAGAAGTTCCATCCTTCTCATTTCTTGTCTGTCACTGGCTTTCTTCCTTTTAAATACAAACCACTAGAGTATTCAGTTGCCAAATTGCTGCATTTTTAAACATTCTAAATAGGACATTAGTTCATAGCATGAATGTTTTGAAATCTGATCAACAAGCCGTTTCTCAATACATTAAGCAAAGCAAGCAAAATTAGGCTGTTTTATGTCAGGTACTTAGCACAAATCCCTTAATAATGTGTTTGAGTGCAGAAACCATTAATAAATGCATAATTCCCTAAGACAGGCTTGATTAATTAAGTCATATGTGTATCCTTCTAATTAAAAAAAGAACATTAGGCAGATGAGAGGAATTTCTGAGTACAGAATTCAAAGCAGTTTTGCTTTTATTTGAACAATTAAAGAAAAGCTGCTCATTACTGTAGCTGCCAAAGAGCAGCAAGAGTGCTGACACAAACCCCTCAAACTCTGACTTATTAAAAACAACTCAGTATTTATTTGCCAGTTTGCAGTCCAATTTTTAATCAGGTAGCTGCTTGATTAATCCAAGCAGTTCAGAYTAGGAGGGCAGCTGGCAGTAATATATACATAAGCAAATGATAAGTTCCTTGCATTTCTTCTCAAGCAAGTGGTCTAAAATCAAAGTCTTGATGGTTTTGAATTCTCAGACAGAAATATTTAATGAAAAAAACAACATACATAGTTGGATAATCCACTCCAAACTCTTCCTAAGCATTTCCTCTACAGTTGTACAGACTGCAGATTTTGATATTATACCAGAATTTGCAGCAACATTAAAATAATAGCTGTTTTTATATGCATAGAGTCTTCTGTTTAAACAATTAACTTTTAGAGTTTCTTTTCTAAAGCAAGTATAGAAAAATAGAAAGAACAGGAAAAAAAGTTCTGAGATGTAACAGGAACATGATTAAGCATAAATCTACTTAGCTAACAGATGTTCTTAAGTGATAATAATATTGCTAAGGATATTTTAGTGGATAAGTGAGGCAGCACAGTTTGGAATCACAGTGCTGGTGAATGGGTCCCAAGGGTCATTTGTGAGTCTCAGAAACAGAAACATGCTTAGGCCCAATGGGCAACATAAGTTAGTGGTCCATAGGCAGGCAAGTCTTGTCCCCATCAATAGCAGTGGTAACTAATCTGTGGGGTTAGTCACAGCTAAGAAATGGATTCTGCTAGGCTTGAACCAAATAATCATCAGAGGTCTCTTACAACCTAAGCTATCCTGTGGTATGAGCGCCCTTGAGGCACTGACATATTTACAGGACACCATTGCCTATGGCTGTTCTTTAATTTTGATGAGAAACTACCAAAATATGTGAAAGCAGGAATGAAAACAAGAAACAATGGGTAAGTGGCAGCAACTGATACTGCTTCCCAGAGGTATGGAGAGAAGCATAGCATTGATTTGACAAGCATTGATTTGACTAGGATTTATTAGCATCCCAAGAAACATTTTTAGGTCTCAAAATGGCTGACAAAGATGGCCTGAAAGTAGTCTAGAAGTCAGGCACTGGATCAAGCCACAGAATTTTATTGTTTGTTTGTTTTTCCCCAAACCAGATGATATTTTGAAGGAATTAATATTTTAATTCTTCAGCAACTATATCATAGACCATCAACCAGATAACTCTGCTTTGTAACAGAGAATCCAGCTCAACATAAAATCTGCCAGAAAGTATTATACCAGAAAGACTTGCAGGTCTCATAAACTAGTCCAAGAATATATAATGAGTGAAAGAAGGCACACCATGACTGTTAATCTTTACTGGGTCTTCAGCTAGAAGAGAGTTAGTTGCAAATAAAGCTAAAACAGGTTGTAGCTGCACATATGAAGACGGCCATCCATTATTCCTATCTCAGTTTGGGCAAAATGTCTCATTGGAGAGGATAAGAAGAAAAAAAGAACAACTTTAGGGATCAGGAACATAAAGCCAAGTAAGCGGCAAACACCTGTACCAGGCAAGTAAAAGCTGCATTCAATTCATGATATGCTACTTATTTCATTTTCAGCTTCTAAATTTGGCTTACAAGCACTCCTATCCTGGAGACACACACAAGAAGACAAAAAAAATCTTATTCATTGTTCCTCTCGGAGTTTATTGGAACACACAATACTTTCCAGGACAATTCATACACCCTCACATAGAAAATTCCCAGACAATACTACTGTCATCAGTGGTGTCCTTGACTCAAATGAAAGGCTGATAGATCCACACACAGAGACACACTGTCTATTTTCATCCATAAAGACCTGCAGCACTTCAACCAATCTTTTCTCTTCTTTTTCTTTTGCAATAACGTATATGCCTACATTTACCAGCCTTTGCTCTTTTTTTAATTAGTACAAGACTACCATTCCTCAAAATTCAGCAAGGAAGACTGAAGCCAATGAAATGAGCATGGGGAAAAAAAATCCTATACCTTAGAGGTTAGAGAAATATGTAAGATCTACTGTGACAAGTTCCCAGAACAGACCAAAAATAAATCACGATTATGATTTATAGGGATAAACAAAACGAATATTATGATTTATAGAGATAAACAAAATGAATATTATCAGTTCTGGAAGTAAAGGTTTAAGAGTAAAACCTAAAATGGCTCCTGCTTGGCCCCAGCAAGAGACAGGAAAAACAAGGTTTCCATATTCTTGAGGGCTTTGTGTTTAATGTCATCCATTTTGGGCTTAGGAGAAAGACACAGCCACCTCATGAWCTAGCCAGCTTTTCACAGATTGCTTTCCACCACAACTGTCAGAGAATTAATATCAATCCCATACCATCTCCTTGTTGCTTTTAGGAAACCTGGCTTTTTGGGCCGGTTTATGAGTGTAGGGGAAAACATTTCATCTGTGCTGTCCTGCAAGCTCCTGTGCTGTCCTGTCACTCCTGCTCCAGCTCTGCTGCCCTCTACCCAGCACAGCAGCAGATAATCTTAATTCAGTATTCTTTGGGGAAAAAAAACTCTCCCTCAATCTCCACTCATCAAAATCTTTTCTACTGCCTATCTACAACCTTTCCAAATATTTACATGTTTTGTTTTGAGAGTTTTTTTTTAATATGTATTTTTTGAGAACAAAAAGATCAGTTTTGCCATGTGTCATATGTATGAAGATGAGAACTGGAATTCTCTGGAATTGGACTATTGAACCAGTGAGGCTCTTTCTGATTTTAATGATTTCAGAATGTGATTGAAGTTATAGTAATATATAAGAGAAAATCAGACTCAGGCCTTGCTCTGCAAACAGGCATTGCAAAATCTCTAGTAGGTAGGTTTTGTCAATTCAGGCAGGTACCTCTCAACAGTTGTTTTCTGTTAGTGCATGTCCTTGGCTCCTAGCCACCATTACCCTAGAGTGCACATTTATTCCCTGAAGAGCAGCATTATATCACAGCTCATCTCTCTTTGGGACCCAATTCAGATCAACATCCAGATCTGCGGAGTTTAATCTTTTAAGGTTAAATGTCATACGACACTTGATAAAAAATACATTACAATCGGCTGATATGTATCAAGAAGTTTTTTTCTCCTTCAAAATCTTCTTCTCTCCACTCTTTATCTCTCTCTTTTCTGTACCAAAAAGCTAAGAAGTCTGGACAATTTGAGAATACACTTTGCAAGAAACCACTGCTTTTCGTGTTTTAATCTTCTCTCTCTGCCTGGTAGAAAGTCACTCACAGACCAAGTATACACTCTGGGAGACTAAGACCTTTGCTATTTCTCCTTTTCCCCCTAAGCATACAGTAACAACAGCATTTAGACTATGCTTGTAGACTGTATTTGAAGTACTGACATACCTCAAAATGAGGGAAGAGGAGTATATCTGGCAGTTTTAAACTTCACTGTATTAAAATAAAAGCTCCATTTGGGTCAGGGCTTCCAGTAGAAAAGCCACCACAATGATTACATTTTATTCCCATGCATACAACCCAGCATTATTAAATGCTTGTAAGATCATGCACTGCAGTTCTCCAAGGCAGAACAGAAACAGCCAATTTAGACCAAAGCCTAGAACTGGGAAAAACACTGAAAATCTGGAACCACCCCACCATGGCCAAGGCCTGGAGGCAGAGCCAGGATACAAGTTGAAGCCAAAGACAGGAATGGAGTAAGCTGCCAGTGGCAGGGAACCAGCGCCAGGATACGATCCGAGGGTCAGGAGCCAAGCCAGGAGGCAAGCCAGAGGTCAGCAGCAGCTGCCAGGGCTTGGAGCCATGACAGCCTTCAAACGCTGAGCAGCTGAGGAGCAAATGCAGACGCTGCCTCACCGCCCAGCAGCTAATTACACACGACACATGCATGATCCATCACACTGCTGAAGGATAAATTAGTAGAACTCCCTCATCCAGCCATTTCTAACACACCCAGCTAGTGCTGGGTCCGGGTCCAAACCCAATTGCTCCAATACAATGAAACTGCAAAGGAGGCCTTCACAGCTAAGTACTCATAGGGTGATAGCAAGAAAGGGCCACAAGTGGAATCACATTTTTTTTATTTCTCATAGGTCTGAATCAGTTTGCTGACATGGTTCATTACATTCAACGTGTGCCTGTGGCTTTTCTTCCTCCTTGGCAAAGGAGAACTGTAGCACCCTTTACTGCAGCTATATGTCAGAAAATTGGGACAGCTAGATGACCAGCACAGAGATCAAACAGGAAAAAAGTTACAGGCTCAAACTGCTTTGGGAGTTAGTTTCATCAACAAATTTGCGGCTGTGAAAGCAGATATTTCAGTATAGCTATTTGGAAAGCTGGGCCTTTATCAATAACTTGACTGTCATACTACAATAAAATTCAGGAGAAAAGCCAATGTGTAAATACTTCTTTGCGGACAGTGACAGCCAAACAGCCATTGTAACAGCATAATTAACTTGCTCTCTTCTAGAAGGTCTATGAACTAAGAACTACAAACGTCAGAAGTGAGGGCAGAAGAGCAGAACATGTTATCTTATCACAATCTCTGGTTAGCCAACAGAAAGGAAAACTATTAATTGCATCCAGGCTGTAGACGTAACAAGAGTGCTTATCTAACAAGTAGGCGAATAAACTCAAGCAGTAGAGGAATGAACCAAAAGAGATAATCAGAGTGCATTGAACTAATGCGTCCAAAGCTCATTCAACTATAATTAACAGTGCTGGTAAAATAGAGCTGTCTAATTTGCCCTGCTACCTGGCATTTTCCAGAATGTCACCSTCCCTGTATCTGCTTTGAAATAGATTTTACTAAGATGCATATATTTTACTTTCATAACAGTCTTCAGCTTTTATTTTCTGGAGTTGTCAAATTACAGGCTGCTTAGCAAGAAACGAGTTTTACACTATCAGACTGCACAGTCATCGAGAGCCAGTGTCTACACAGAGTTCCACATTTGCTGTTTGCAGCCACTGACCCAGGTCAGGCGCAGTTTGCATATGAAGAGAGAAGTGATCTTTCCACTCCGTTGTCTTTGGAAAGAGCTTGCAAGTGTGCAAAAGGCTGTATTAAGTCTGGGTTAGAGTATATAGTACCTTCTAATCTACAAACATATATGCATACAGGTGTGAAAAAGGTAGAGGAATCTGAGGAGACGAAAAGACTCCTTGAGTAAGAAGTTGAATTGGTTCAGCTGTTTAATAGGATTCATAATCAAGATGAGGATAACAAACCTACGCTAATCTTGGTTACWTTACATGGGCCTGCTTTGTCCTGGACAATGTGTGTGATGCATGACATTTGATTTCATCCAAATGATACAGAAACTCATCTACAGATTTCCTTGTGGAGTGGGTTGGTGGAAGAGGAGTGAGAGTACAAGTGTGAACATACTCTCATGTGTGTGTTTGTTGTTTGGCAGAGAAAAGGGGAAAGGATAAGACATGTCAAAAATATAGAGGAAAGATATTTTATCTAATTCTGCTTTTAAAGACACACACTATCAAAACATAATTGAACTTCCTTTCCCGAGGAAATAAATATATGGCATTAACATCTTTCTTTCCCAGAATCTCTAGAGGTACATTTATTTCCAGCTAAATTCCAAAGACTGAACATTATTTTTTAAGCAAAAAGCATTTTGAGAAAGCATCAGCCATTCTCCGATTTTACAAAAGGATTTTGAGCCCAACTCTTTCTCTTGCACAGGAAGAGTGGAACATGAGTCAGTGATGCCAATGAACTGTGTATTGGAGTTACAGCCCGAGAGAATGTACAGGCTCACAAAACCACAACAMACACTTCTAGCTTGGTATAGGGATCTTCCATCACCATCACAGTGAGATCAAAAAACAGCAGACTTTTAAGAAACCAATAGTAAGGCTTCAGGAAGGCTAAGGCCCTAGGCTTTAATGTGACAGTCCTTACTAAGGACAGCACAGGCTGTAAGATAAACTTTCCTCAATGAAAGAGGCTGTGAGAAGATAGCAGTGAAGTTTCCAGATAACAAAAAGGGAAAGGAAGACAAGAGAAGGAAAAAGGAGAGCTCCTGTGATCTCTGTGGGAGCCACGCTAAAGTAAGGGATGCAGTATTTCCTAAAACTGCTCGGAGACTTGCTTAGTCTCATACCGAATCCCTTCTTTTCTTTTGTCTTGGAGGCCTAAGTGATTCTTGTTYAATACTAAAAAATTATGTAATATCAGTAGCAGAAGTAAAATAATCTGTCCTGGATTCATTAAATAGGGGTGATGCATCTTTCACACAGAATGATAAAACATGTTTAACTTTTTTTTTTTTTTTTAATGGAATAGCTGGGGATTTGATAGTGGTAGGTCATCTAGGGTAGAGTAATATAATTTATAAAAAGCTTTATAATAAAGTAATATACTTTAAAACATCTACAAACAGTTTACTTAGACCACCTCTGAAGTCAGGAAGAATAAAAATAGCTTTCAATGTGTTACTTAGCTTGAGGTCTAAAAATATTTTGTGACAAATTCTTGACATATGTCCTACAAGGAGAAGCTAACAACTTCTCTACAGAAGAAGAATCTTACTGCTATTAAAGCTGGATTGGTTGTTAACAACACAGGTGTCCCTGTAATTTCACAGCTGCCTGGAGGGTTCATCAGGTAACTCCTCACTTAAACATCAGCAAGTGCTTGGAGGCAAAACCATCTGGGATGAAAAAGACTCTCCCAATAAAGTAATTCCTTGCTTGTAAATCCTACTAATTTATGACCCTGTGTTAATGCCTCAAGCTCTTTGAAGAACTATTACATAAATCTTTTTTAACTGCATTATCATCTCTCGCACACAAACCATAATTTATTCTGAGGACTTCAAAGGTCATCAGTTATCCTGGCTGCAGCTCCAGCCTGACACAGCAATCTATTAGAAACAGAGACACTTTTCCCAACAAAGTTTTTCAGTTTAAATTACCAGATGACTGAAACTGCTAAGTGCTCAATCTCAGACAAATAGTCATCACACTTTTAGCATCTTTTAACGCTTCTGTTCAGCTTCTGCAGCGTATTAAGACATCAGCAATCCTCCTCATGGCCTGTATTTTTTAAGGATTAAACAATAACCGCGTTATGATATGTTAATGTGTATTTTGACCTTGCAAAGTCACTCCAAACAAACACGGAGAACAGAACACACATCAGGGCTGAGCTGCTTCTGCTTTGTAAATATATTTAGAAGAAAGGCAGACTTTTCCAAGTATTTTAGGCAAGTTTTCTTTGGTGTTCAATAGAGATCTGCTAGCTTTACAGCCTGTTTATATCCTCAGTTTGAATAGCCTCTCTGTATCAAAAGGATAAAACTTCCCTAAACATATTTTGAATGTTTCTCATGGAAAGTTCAAAAAAAAAATCTCCAAAGGAACTAGAAAAGTATACAACTGAAAGAGAAAACAAATAAAAAAAGGCTTGAAAGCAACTCAAACAAAGAAGGATTTACCAAATGAAAAAAGCAGCTCTAATGGCTGAACTCTCTTTATCAGTATTTTAACAAATAACACCTCTTGTGCTTTAAATATTTAATGTGAAATCCATGGATTTATATAGCTTACAAAATGCCAGAGGCTTATTATCTCTACAGATTGCATGACAGGAATATTCATATCATTTGATTCCAGTGTTTAAGACAACAGGAATTCCTCCAGGTGCTAATGGTAGATAACTTGTGTGCTGCTTCAATAATCTACTAATTATAGAATCCCTCAGGTAGAACAATGCCATTAATCTGATTAAATTATTTATATTTCTGGAAAGCAAAATCTTATTAGGTTCTTAGCATTTTACATTGTATATTATGCAGCCATGTCTGTGGCTTATGGTGTGGAAGAAAAGGTCTCCATTGCAAAAGCTAGAAAAGGATAGGAATGTCTCATCTTCTAACTTGTTGTGCCATTTATATATCCCAGGTTATTCCTTTTCATGCATAGGATGTCCATGCAGAACATTACAATACTCCTTATAGTGACAGTTGTACAGCATTTATCAGATATGTCTTCACAGGAAGCAATTTATCAGCAAACTTGTGGATGGATTCAGTTGCACCCACAGTGGTCTAACCATGCTACCACTTGTGAACTATATGTCATAACGTAAGATCAGAATCAGACCACTGCCTAAATTAAAGTGATGGTTGTTTTCAACTGAGTACAGCAAGAACACAAATGCATTGCATGTTTGCATAAAGCACAGTCAGATCCCATTTCAGCACCTATGGCTTCCAAACAGGAGTGAGCACATGAGAATTGTAACTAGTATCCAACTTGTAACTTAGAAGTGGTACCAAAACCATGTGCTTATTTAAGATACAAAAATTAGAATTTTTGCTAAATATTTGTATCCCAGAATATATTTTCTGAGACAAGCATCTTCTTTTTACTATAGGTAAGATATGGTTATAAACTTTAGCTAAGGATTCCAGTATCATCTCAGTACACTCTTGTGGGGAGTACCTCACTTGAGTGCTGTTATACAGCTCCATTTGCCACTTACCATCCTGAATTTGCACTATAGCTAGTGCAACTTCATAAACATAAAGATGTTCCTGTAGTAAAGAAACACAACCAACACTGCACTACCAGTTATTTAAATATTAAGGCATTTAAAGACCTCTTAAGAATGTCATTTGATATTGCACCTGCTTTCCTGCCCACAGGTAAAATAATTTACAACATAATATCAAGCTTCCTCAGTAAGTTATRGTTCTGAAAATATTTATTTATGGACAAATTTAACACAATGGGAATTCCTGTCTGCTTAGGGTTAAGAACAAGTTTTAATTGCATCCTTTCAAGCAAAAGATTGAGTATCTTGCTTTTATAAATCATCAACTAGCATTATCACTTAAACTTTCCCRTTCTAATAAAATGAAAACATTCAAATAGAAAACAAACAGAATAGAAAATGCTACAATTGCAAGTGTCCCATTGTATACAAACAAAAATAGATGGTGCAACATTTCCTTCCTCCTCTAAAAACCTGAATACTTTACATCCTTGCAATGAAATTCAATTTTAATAGCAGAAGCAACTCATGTAATGTATATGATATCAAATCAGCCAGTCCAAATATTACAAAAGCAAGCTCGTACTTTACTAAAAAAAAAAAAAAAGAAAAAAAAGAAAAGCCACACATTTTTATTCCTTCATCTGAATTAACAAAGCCTTTTCCCAGTGCTGCAGTAGGTATCTATCAAATGCAAAGGCTATCTGGAAAGAAATTAGAGGCAGCATTTTCAAATATTCAGCTGATTCTGATAGCAAGCAATAATTTGGTTTTGTGAATCATCCTACTTTCTGGGAACAAGAAGAAAGCAAGCAATAACAGATTTACTTCTGTCCTACACAAATCTGGTCATATAAAAYGTAAGATTTTCATTATAGTGAAAGTAAGAAAAAAGGATCCTCTTCATGCTCCAGTAACAGCTCCTCTAGTGAGTCACAGCAAGAAAGTAGCCTTGCACAAAGCACAGAATCTCTCTCTTTCAGGCCAAACTTCCTGCTTGCTAATCTGGCATAGTATCATTGAAATTAATTAACCAACAATCACTTGCACCATAAGAAAATTCGGCGCTCTCTTCATCAGCAGGCTTCTGATGTGCTTCTTGGGAACAGATTTTCCTAAGGAAGTTCAGTGTAGATGGCACAAATCTGAAGAGCGGCAAATACCTGCTAATATCACAATGTCAGTAGACTTCCACAAAGCCTCTTAAGTGAAAAAAATCTSTGTTCACTGAAGAGACATGGATTTGAATCATTGCCAGAGGAAATTTATAGTCCATCTTGGAGTTGTGAAAGTGATGATGYTTCCATCTGCCTTAAATCAGAGAGGTACCAAGCAAGCTTCCACAATCAAAATTCATTRCTCAGTTGGACAGTATGCTCTAGGTTAGACATTTGAGCCCAGAATTGTCAAATTCAGCTACTCAGTCTTCTAAATTGTCCTAGAGAAACAAAGAATCCAATACTTTTTCCTGTTAAAGTGTATTTCTTTCTTTCTAATGGCATTGCTTTACTCTACTTATACTGTACTATACTGTACTTGCAAGGCCTTGTGTTGGCCTTGCAAGCCATGAGCATAAGCAAGACTATGTGGCATCACCTGCAGAGTGCAGAAACAGGGAGGCCAGAAGGAAGAATGCTGATAGAGCTCAGACCTACCAAACTGAGAAATTTAGTGAAACACGTAGTGATTTATACCAGCTGAAGATCTAGTCCAAAAATTCCTGACGATCCTAGCCAAAAAATGATTCAGGAGTTTCAACATCTCATGCTTACAAAAATCCTATATGCTGAAYGACAGATGCACAGAAGCCAGCAGACATTTCCTGGGATAACCCTCACTGTTGCTCAGACTAGGGAGCCCTGATGTTCTTTTGCACATATAATAAGTAGCTGCTAACTACCCAAGTTTACAGAGCAGAGAAACAAAAAAAACTTACCTCAATGTTTAAAGAACTCTTATTTTCTGCCAGCTCTATATCTATGTGTATAGATACACATCACAAGGCATTATCCAGCACAATCTCTTTGCAAAGCCTACTACAAGGCAAACACTGTAAATGGATGGAGAAAGGCCTATTTAGATGCTAAATAAGCACTAAAGCACTACATAAGCACTTTTTTTTCTGGATTTGTTTTTCTGAGTCCACTAACTGACAAATCTCAGAACTATGACTTTTATTCACCTATAAAATGCTAAATTGCACATCAAAAAATAAACAAAACTCACAGACAGAAAATGCAGTATTGATTCTTATACTTATTAGGCTCAGAAAAAAACAGAAAAAGAAATGAGAGAATAATTTTTTAATGCTGCCATCTTGTTAATAATGCTCAGCAGCCATAGTTTGTTCCCGCACATACTCAAGGTACATTATGCTCTGCACAAGGATACAAGCGATAAGAAGTAGCTTAAACTATAATGCTGTCATGTCTTATATATCTTATGTGCTATAGCTCTCTCCCAGTCTTTTGCAGGTGAGATAATGAACTTTAGTTGTTGCATAAGGATGGGAACATGAAAATGTCATTCTTTTCAAAACTGTTCTACAGCTTCAATCTCAAAATTATACAAAGAAAGGTTCCTACATATATCCATCCTAAAGAAAAAAAAAAAAAARRAARSMAAAAAAAAMCAAAAATACTTTGTCATAGAAGTTGTTAAAGATTTAATTCCTAAATATTTTTCTCTTGCAAGCACAATCTTTTAAGGCCTCAAGTCAAATTGCACAGGCAGACAAAATCTGCCTTGAACCGCTTGAAAGTAGAAAGATTTGGAGAACAGAGAGAGCAGAGGGCAAGAATGAACTAAAAGAACACTAGACAGAACAGGAAAGGGCAGGATGAGCAGATTAGCAGTTGTAAATTGCCAGAATTTCCTTGGCACCAACAGGACTAAGACAGTTGACACAGATGAGAGTTGCCCTAAAATGAGAGAGAGACAGAACAGAACAACATATCATTTCATAAAGCTTAGTMTAAATTGAATTTTAGATGCTAACTGAAATTTAGATGTTTAAGTCTATTAAGAGATCTTACCTCTCCAAGCTCTCCAAAATGGGAGTGGAATTAGGGAGGGAATTTCTATTCATAATCTGGTAAAAAAATCTGTCAAGCCAGAAGTGCCCCTCTGCAATTTGCACTACCTTTATTCATAASAGTTGTTATAGATGCACAGTTTGTCAAGGAGCTTGGCTCAAGTTTTTTCTACATTACTTCTTACTTGAATCTTGTTTTGCACTTCCTGTTATTTTCGGCATATTAAATAATTCTCTGTGTGTTCAAACAGAGACTATATAGAACTGTACATTTAAAAATAACTGTGTTCTCACACCATCAGCAACAGATATGTCGTACTTGTATCTCTTGCTTATTCAAAATAATAACGGCAGGTACGAAATAATTCACATTTCAGTCACGAAAATTAAAAAAAAAAAAAAATCCAGTTCTTAAAATTGTAATATGCTCAGGCAGCTCTGTTGCCTCTAGTAAAATGACACCTGACGTTCTTCATAGGACTTAACAACAAATAGCTGCAAGCATGATTGAACTCATTAGGTMGCTGACTGTGTTCTTTTCTCCCATATCATTCTTTGGTCTGATTTTTTCACCCAGAAAAACATTGCTATAAGTATCATTCATACTCACTCTTTCTTTTTTTTTAATCTGCAAAGTTTATTGTGCTTCAGTCTACTTGATTGTTTCTTCAGATTAAATTGGTGTGAGATGTAATAGGACAAACACTGGTAACCCCAACAAAGAAAAGTTGTAATCTCAGAGAGCCATGGTCTATTTCCTAAAAAGATTATAAATTCAAAGACCATTTATAATAAAACCATCACATCACACAGTCACAGAAGCATCAATTGGAAAAGATTCCATCCAAGTATAAACTGCTATTATATACACTTGTACATGGTAAGTAAGCTAAGGATACTCACCTCAGTTCAAGATCCATATGTGCAACCTCACAGCAGTTTCCTTACGGTAGCTTATAAATTATGACAGCATTGCTAGCAATCGACCTTGTACTGAAAATTTTGAAATCTAAATAACTACTATACTAAAAAAATCGCAATGCCCTTCAATTTACATATTTATATAATTTACCTTCAGAATCAAAGTGCATCATTTAACAGACTGTAGAACAGCAGACTCTACTTCACAGATCTTGCTGAATCTGCACCTACACTTGCACAATAAGCTACACATCAACAACTAAAGATACTATTCCAAAAATATACAGAACCATAATGAAGGTGTACAGGAAAATGTAGTCCTTATCTTTTTATTGCTTGGTTTASTTGCGGCACACAGGCTGAACACAAGCCTTCAGCAGGCTTGGGAAAAATGGAGAAATGAGTCTGCCCCCCTTGCAGAGGAGCAAATGAGCTCTGAAGCACCAGGAATGTGCTTCTATATTCTTTTCATATTTTCTATCTCAAATTTTCATAGTGGGATAACCAACTATTTACAACTATTTTTTCTCCCCTCAGAATGCCCTTAGCTGTCTATAAATATCCTTTCAGTGTCTTCTTGATACTTCAGATTATTCTGCAACACTCCTTTGTCCTCAGCTTACAGCAGGTAATTTCAGTACATGTGTAGCACACTGCAGAAAGGCAGAACTCCCTGCACCACTTCCAAACCCACACATCCCAACCCACTGGACTACCTCCTAGTGTTCCAACTGAGGCAAAATGCAAAAATAAGGATGGTAAATAAAGCTGAGACAACCACTGAGGTCTAATTCTCTAATGTTAAAGCTCCCCAATGGTGCATTATCAGCATTTAAAATACGTGTAATTAATTCTAATTCTAATCCTGTTCAGAATTTGCATATCATGAACAGCCTAATTTCCTTTGGAAAAATATAACTTGCCAAATGCCTGTTGGTCACTATATGTATACGACTTCTCATGTTTACTCAGAGGTCTTTTTTTAGAGCAGCTAGGTTCTCAAGCTTCTTAGAATTGTTTCTGAACTAGTAAAATTCCACAGAGAAAGAGCTGAAGAATTTTCTAGTTTATTTTTTGATTAACCAGAAAATTTCATAATCATACTAATATCTAAAAATTTTCTTGAAAGTTTGCTAAAACTGATATTCACCCAGTCTGATTTTGAGCCCAAGCCTGAAGAGCTCACTTTTCTAGCACACTCACAACATGAAGGAGGTCTTAGGTTTGGGGCTTTAGGTCTTCAAGCCATTATGCCTTCTCACAGCTATTGAGCAAGAAACCAAGACATCCATGCTGCAGACTGCACACTTCATCTACAGAGCCTGCAGTGGCTGCAGGCATCCTCACAGCCCAAGAACAGACAAAAGCACCATGTACAACAGAAAGCAATCTGAAAACTCAAAGACTGTGGAGGAACTGAAGGCTTATAAGCACCATGAGCAAGAGGGTAACTTAGAGCTTGGGCTCACTCACTCAATTGCATTCTGAAATTTTCCAAGAAAAGCCTTTACTTATTTTCTAAGGTCTTTATTTTTTTCTTACAGAAGAAATTTTGACACTTAAACTTCTGGCTTTGCAAAGTCAGAATTTCTGACTTTCTGATCAGCTGTCATCTTGTCCTACATTAAAGGAGTCATATCATCATTATGAGGAAAGAACCACCTTTTCTGTGAATACCACCTGTGCAATCTACTTTTTCCTTTTATTTTCTCATGGGTCCATCCAATGCTCCTTAAATAAGAGGTCTAATGTATGGGGAGCAGGGTAGGTTTTACCTTGAAGACTTTTATTACTTCCAAATGCTGCAAGATTGGTAAAACATCTCAGTACTTGAACAGGTTTCAGATATGCATGTGCTTTGGGACCTGTTTACCTTCCACTCTATCTAAGTGTGAAGAAACAGGTAGATTTTCTCCAGCTGAGCTGCGTTTGCCACTTGCACAATCAGAGCAAGAGGGACCCTCAAGCAACTCAGGTCTAAGCAAAATGCATCTTTTAGCTAGTGATTCTGCATACCTGATTCCCTGCAACAACTGTGGGAAAAGCTGGCAACCATCCTTGAAGCCTTCCACCACATTATAGGGGGCATTTTAGGTAAAAGGCTCAATATATAGTGGTACAGGCTCAGAGATACTCAGTCATATGCCTTTCTCACAGTTTATTTTCAAAAAAAAAAAAAAAAAAAAAAAAGCTCCTTATTCCACTCTGCTGTCACTATCCATTGCATATCTCAGAGGAGGTAGAGAGAGCTGCCAGCTGGCATTGAGCTGACCTGTGGCCAGCCGTGGCCACGTGGGCAGATAAGGAGATCCAGGGCTAGCTAGATTTAGTCATAAGATAATTCTGGTGTTTATGACCACATGTCTGTGACAGGCATTACTCAGAGATGCAAGCTGTGCCAGGAGGAAAGAGATCAAGTTTATAACAAAGCCCAAAACAATAAAAATAAATCCAAGTTTGGGGAGGGAGATGTACACATTTCATTCTCGCCGAGACATGACTCATCAGGACTCTCCCTGCTGTGCAGCCAGAGAAGTCACTCCAGCACTTCCCTATCTCCTGCAGTCCTTTCCAACCTTTTTCTGCTAACTTATGAAACCATGGCAAGCCAGGACTTCACAGCTATGTTACTTCTGATGCATCAAACTGGAAATACCACAAATAACAGAGTATTTTTCAAGGACTGCCATTGTGCGGCTGCTAAATAACTTTTTGTCTGCTTATCGGATCAGTTTTCACTCCACCCTCCTACCTGAACACTTAGAAACACGGCTTCATTTTTTGTCACAACCCTGATGAAATGAAGAAGTATTACCAGAAGTAATCTGTAGGAGAGGTGCAGAGAGATTAAGTCATTTGTGCAAGGTCAGAGTCAGCAGTGGATTCCATAGCTGAAGTCATAAAATCTGAAATCGCACAACTTGGAAAAACACAGGGCCATCCGTTATCTGTCTGCTCAATAACTCTACACGGGACTACTACATGGGAGAGCTTCCAGGATGATCATGTTATGCCGGTTCTATCTGACCTTAGCGACAATTTCCCAGGTTTGTAAATAACAGAACAAGCAGAGGGATGTATTATAAAACATGTTTATCCTTAAGGCTGAGAAAAATCTGCAGGCTAATTACACACTAAGACCTCAGGGGATTATACAAACAAGTACTGCATTGTATACATTGAAGCTGAAGGAAAWTAGTTAGTTTGTCTACAAAGGAAGAATATTTCAACAGTATACGCATGACCAAAGAACTACTGATGAATTTATTTAAAATAAAAAGGAGGCAAAAGTCTAAGCTCAGGAAAAGCTCAACCCAAAAGATCTAACATGATAAAAAAGCAAAAATGCACAAGATTCCCAAACACAAAATATACAAAGATGGGCAAAACCGGAGATAATTAGATGCAAAAATGAAAATAACTAAGCCAATGACCTTTTTAATGGAAAACTTATTCTAACAGGAGATTTAAAGWATAAGTTTCTTTTTGTGAGTTTTTCTTTTTTAATTATTTGGCAGGCCAAAAGCTTGAATTTCGTTTTTCACTCAAGCGAAATTTGAGTGTATAGTAATCTATACTTACATTTTAAAATTCTCAACTGCAATTTCACTGTTGATTTGTGTATTTCCTTTCAGACTTCTTTAGCCCACAAAAGCTTCATCCTGGCAGCAGACACTAGAAAAGTCAAGTCTCATCCTAAAAGAGCTGAGATACTCAAACTAGACCCAGAATCTGGGAATCAATCATAATCTGGGCAGTACAACTATGCCTTAATTTCTATGGCAGATGTAGAACAGAGTAACCAGTCACTTAAAATGCTTTAAGAGTAAGCGTGCAAAACACATTTCAAAAATAAATAGTGGAACATTCACTACTGACATGTTGTTCCCTTGATATCTCTACACTTACTGCAAGGTAAACCTTAGTTATATTCAACTGCTATGGAAACACTTAAAGGCTATGCTGATAAGTATTTTACATGCATCAGCATAGTTTACACAGCCTSTTTTTCTAATAGGGCACTTGAACATTAATTATAACACATGCTGGCAAAAGTCTAAGCTCAGACCATTCCTCACTGATTTGCCCAAAGCTTCTCTTACCTCCTGGACATGTTTATCTACAAAGCTATYGTGGAGCTATGAACCTAAAATTTCAAAGAAACTTAGGGAAGCAAACATGTATGATTGGATCATCAGCCACTGAGGACATACTTTATTCATAAAACCACATCCTCTTACACAATAAGAGTATTAAATACAGGAGACAAAACTGTGCTTACCTGTATGGAAGAGGCAGATGATTTCTCTTGCTGCAACAAAYAGCAATCTGGGCCTCTATTATTTTGACACATCCAGTGATGAGTAGATTTTGCTTGGAATTCATCTTGAAGGTGCTTTCAACAACAGCATGACTCAGTTTTCAAATGATGTCTGTCACACCTACAGCTGCTTTGACCAGGGGCTCCCTGCCCTCTTATGTAATTCCACCAAAGCAGGTAAGAAAGGGCATTGGTTGCATCTCATGAAGACACAGCCTTTGCAGGACTCTGTGGTCTCACACACGATCCCAGTACAATGCAGTATTTACATAAAGTAGTGGTGGTATGCAGGTGTGGTAGTTCTCTGTCTTACAACATAATGCTGTTAATTACTGAGGTACTCAAAACAGACTGGGCATTGCAGGACTTAACTTGTTTGGTAGCTGTTAGCAGTAGTGCTAAACATGATAGCAGATACTCCTGAGGCTGTGGTTATACTTTTTTTTTTTATATATATATGTATAGCTGTTATACATATATACATAGATATGTGTATATATATACACACATACTTGTTACATACATATATATACACTTGTTAACTTATACTGGTAATACTGCTTGTAATGTGCTGAGTGAGCAGGGAAACCAAAGGCTGATCAGTGGCAACATCTACTATAATTTTTCTTTGCAAGTCTGGCAATCATAGAATCATAAAAAAACTTAGGTTGGAAAGGACCTTTGGTGATCTCACCCTGCTGAAAGGAAGGCTAGCTTTAAAGTTCCTTTGGTGCACCATGTTCCGGGAGAAGAATTTTGACATCACATGAGAACTGGCTTTTTTTACCAAGTTGGGCACATTGCCTGTTGTCCTTCAGGAGAAGTCTGGCTCCATCTTTTCTATACCTCCCGTGCCTGCAGCATGGATACCTAGGTACCAACCTGTAAGCCAGAGTTGCTTCAACCATGACATCTTGCATCTCAGAGGAGTCTAAGCAGAGGAGCAGAACACACTAGTCTGAGATTTATAAAGCTTGGATACCAGTGCATCAAAATCCAAGCCCAACATTGTTCTCATGCCGAGGCTGTTGTCCTGTAGTGGAAGAAGTGGAGCTACAGTCCCAAGGGGGCTCTTGGATTAGATTTTAGCTTGTAAAGGCCTGTTCAGCGGTGAGAGGTGTCTGCAACCTGGCATGCCCATCTGAGCAACCTTCCAGACCAAGGGAACAAAGTTGCCAAAGGAGCCCTGGAGCTTGGGCAGCCAATAACAGCTCCACCACAGCAGGCGCTGCCACTTGTGTTGTTTATAAAGACAAAATAACTTGACCACAGGTTAAATGAGATAAACAAATTATAATTTATTGATCATCATCAGCAAAATAAAAATGAAAGCAAACATTTCAGGGCATCGCAGAGATGTCACTTCAACAGAGAGCACGCAGAACACATCTTGCTGCAAGAGCCATGTCTTGCAGCACGGSCAAGACGCTGTTCACTCACAGTGAGATGTTAGTTTGTTTCATTTCCCTTGAGGAGAATAAGATATTTTTACCCTACTGCTTTCTTTACTTCCTTCAAAAACCACAAGCTGTCCGCAGTTCTGCTAAGCGCTTGAAYACACCTTCCCCGCTCTTTTAAAAACAACTGTTTGTCTTTTAGTCTTGAATCTTTAATGCAACATTTTCATTTTTCAGGTAAAAGCAGCCTGAGATGCTGCAAGTGTAGACCTCAGCTGTCCTCAGGAAATTCAAAGTGCCTGAGCTAAGCTGTTCTCAGTTTCAATAATGTGGGTGTTTGGAATTAACACTTGTCACATTTATCTTATGTTAGAGTATTACAAACGTATCACTGAAACCATGACAATCTAACAAGCTGCCAACACAGATTAGTACTACCTACCTTTCACACAGCATTTTAGCTGTGTATCTCAAAGCATGTTACAGAGGACTGTAAGCAACCTCACATTTAGCAAGCAGGGACAACAGTGACCAGTGATGGGGCCAGTCACAAAACCAGCCACAAAATGCAGTCAGTCACATCTTCCCCCAACAACAGCGGGTTCCCTGCAGCAACCCATTCCTACAGATTGGCCTTCTCCTTTTAAAGTTTTCTGTTGATTTTTCTCTGGGTCTTCTTTCCAGCCCTAGCACACTATTACCACATTCTGAGTACCAAATCAAACCCAGTCCTGCTGTTGAAATTGGTGGAAATCTTCCCAGGTTACACCTGAAAAAGCCAGGTATGACATCCATGATGTGCTCCATATGAAAATGGCAGTAATCATTTTAGATCACAGAATATTTTCTTGGCAGTCAATTGCCACCAGACTGGCTTCAAGCCAGTCACTCTAGCCTGATGTTCTGCACTATATCTTCCTTCATTAGAGCATATCAAAGCTTTCTTTGGCAATCATCTAAAACTGATGAAAGAGAGGTTAAGTAGACCAAAGAAAAAAAAATCCTTTTCTAAAGCCGATTTAAAGCAGATTTAAACATCCTTTTGACAGAAGACTACAAATGAGGTTTATGTCAGTGTAGAGGTGAGATGGCAAAGTGAGCAGAACCACTGTCTTTAGAAGTCCCCAATTAGTTTTTCTGACTTCTGGTCAGAGAGCTAGTGGCTTAAACAAGTACATCAACATTTTCTTGAAAAGGTTTCTGCTGGCAGACGTGAAGAGCCCAAACAGAAATTGCTTGCTACCTATATATATGCTACTTATAATAGGGAGTATACATATATATATAGCTAGAACTATCATTAACAGCTTTGAAATCGTACATATCTGGCATGCTTSAAGAATAGCCTAAAAGCATCCTTGAGAGGATGACAGAACTATCTGACATCTCCACACTCAGTAATGCTTCTTTGGTCCCAGCAACACCTAAATATTTGCTAAGGCTGAAGAAGGCATCAGTGCAATAGCCGGTGTTGCCTGTTCCTCATGAAACTTTGCAATGCCACTTGGTTTAAAATTAGCTGGAGTGGGTACAAAAATTCTAACCTAGATGTCTAGGCTAGAGCACTCAGCAATAATGTGAAAAACATTACAATTTGCTTTTGAATGGACTTGTGTAGCATCACGTCAGTGACAGGGTTGAAAACAGAAATTGCATTTCCTCTTCAAAACTATTCAGTATCTTGGGGCAAAATGAGAAGGAAGAGAGAAACTTTTAAGGGAGAAATGAATATATATATATATATGTATACGTTCATGTATACATATATATATATATATATGAGAAACATATAAACATTTCACCGGGGCATTACATGGGCTGTAGTTTGAAGATCCCACACTCACATTCTCCACTGCAGATCAGATATCCTAGTCAGGCTGCATTCTCCTGTGATGCTTCACTTGTGATGCACTGTGTGAAGCCCAGTCCAGACTTGTGAGCTGTTTGAGGAAGAAAGATCTGACAGCCCAAAAGACTGCCGCATTTGAAAACAAAAGGAATTACATTTTCAATAACAGAATTAAATTTGATATGGAGAAAAAACCCTCACATTTTGTTAAAAATGAAGATTTTTTAGTTAGCCCTAGTTACAACCAGACCCCTTTTTATTGGTAGAGAGCCAGTAGCTATTCAGAATTAATCATTTAATCATTACAATTAACAACGTACCAAGTTTGATATTGATGTGGAGGTAAAATACACTTCTAGAGGAATTAATTTGCAAATTAGCAGGTTGCTAAACTGTCTTGTACTACAATTTTCAGTTTGCTAGCCTGACATATAGTGCACATTAAGAGAGAGAAAGAATTATGAATTTTGGCTTCCAGCTCATAATTTTTTTTCCCTTGAGATTTACTGTACATAACACAACAAATGCATGGAGGAAGTGGGAGTATTCAGTAAATCACACTTTAACTTCACAGCTAGGGTACCTAGAATTTCATGTTAAGTACTAGCTGTCAAAGAAGAAGTGAAGATGACTATCCATATGTGTGTATGTATTTGCCATTAGGTGGATTTACAGCGTGCTATTCATATTTTTCAAACCATTGGGAAACTGACAGTAATACTACAGTTTCCAGCTAAGAAAGGAATTCATTATTGTCCACAAGAAAAGTAAAAAGGAAGAATGTGATATACAAAGGATTTAAAGGCATAGTACCTTCAAAACATGCCAGGCTGAACTTTGCCAAAAGAAAAGAGAATAGAAAAACACAAAATAAAAATAACCCCAAAGACTGCATATGGTTATTTATTCCAGCAAACAGAAGCACACAGTAGTTCACAGTCCTCTTATTCCCTGAGCTAATATTTGGAAAGCAGTGTATTCTAGAAGCAATTTCTGATGCCCTCTATGTCTTCTTAGGACAGAGAAGGAGGGAAGATAAAATCCAGCCAACATCATAAACTATATAAAAAAAAAAGGAACTAAAATTACAAAAAAAAAAGGGATATTAAAGCAATCACTATAGTGAATAGACGTTTGTATAACATCCACAGATTTTTTTTTCTTTAGTGATAAAAGAAAAAAATAATCTCAGAATTCACAGGATCAGAGTGCTCTCCAAGTTACAAGGTCCATTTTCCTTTCCAAGCAGCAAAACTTGCTCTGTGGAAACCAAGTTGCCCAAATTTTTGTCCCTAGTATTTCTTCTTCCTATTCTCAAGACAGCTATCCTTCCTTTCACACATCTTTTTTTCCTTATCAGTTTCTCCAAATCATGTTAGAGAGGGCTGGGAAGCAGTTGTTTTTCCTCAGCYGAATTAACTGGCATTAGTTAATGGAAGGAAGCATTATTTCGTGGTAAAATCACAGAATTTTCTTCTTTTCAGAAGAAAACAAACAAAAACGATTCTCGAATGTAACTTGGTGTTCTCTGGCTACCAAAAATAGTTTTTTTTTTTCCCTCTCTCTGCTTTCTTAAAAAAAATAAAGCACTTACTCTTCACAAATATATAAGCTTTCAGTTGAAAAATTTCATCCTACCAATCTCAAAAACTCTCAGTGAATAAGAGACAGTCCATACTTCAGTCCTGCAAGATCTCCAAAATCTTCTAGATGCTGKGAGTGCCACCTTCCAGGTTTGCATTCAGACCTCAAGACATACAACCCTTCAGACCTTATTTGCAATTGACTGTATTGCTCAACCATCCCAGGGACTACTTGAAGGTATACTTGAAAAGTGTACTTGAAAGGTGTACTTTGGTTTTGATGACTAAAACAGAAATAGGCTTTTCTATTTAATGAACAGGTATGCAAGGTAAAGATAAATTCTTCAATCTGCCTCCAATTCAATTGTAGATGTACTTCTCAAAAAAAAAAAAAAAAAGAAAAAAAGAAAAAAAGAAAAAAAAAATCCAAAACAAAAAACCATTTCAGAATCAGTTATTTGATGCTTTTAAATACTGCAGCTGTTACCAGTTCCACTGGTAACAAGCAAATTTTAATGTATTCTAGCATAATTCTTTTCAAATACAGCTAAAGTAAGATCCACAATCACTATCAGTATCCATATTCCCAAATTATTACATATTTATCTCACAGTAACAATCCTTGCCTTTTGCATCTTGTTATCATTTGTGAGACAAACAATTGCAATAAGCAACAGGCTTCTGCAAGCATAGTCATACCTATCTAGCCTCTGAAAAACAAAACTAAACTAGTACTGATGAGATTCAGCTTTCCTTCCAGAGGCTGAAAGCTGCGTAGGTGCCTTTCACTGCAGTTAGGAAAAGTATTTCCCATCCTCGCTTGCACTGAGCAACCTGGAGATATAATTTATGATGGATTCACAAACAAAATGGTCAATGGTTCAGTACAAGTCAAACATAAGCAGACACATTTCTAAACCCGTCCGTCATGCTGCTTACACAATCTGTTGATCCATTGAACAAATATATGTTGAAAGATTAGGCGGGAGTTGACTGCCATTCAAGAAGATAAATGTAGACTACACTCATTTTCTGCCTGACTTAACACTTAAGGATTTGTATCAAAGGGGAGGGGGAGGGAATTCCAACCACCTAGATCTTTGGAATGAGATTATCCTGCCAAGGACCGCACACAAAGGTTCCTACCAGCCCTCTTTCACATATTGAACCATCTGTTTTCTGAATAAAATCACTAGGCAAGTGAACTGGTACTCAAGGAGCACTAATTCTGGCTATTCAGATTCTGTTTTGTCTTGGCAGAAGAGGAAAAAGGCAGCAGGATGAAGTTGTATGTGGTCCAGGTCTAAGTGAAAAGCGCTAGCTGTGCCGTCACAGCCTTTGTTATGCTGCTATTTCACAAAAGAGTTGCAAGCTATCGAGCCACCGAGAAAACCGAAGACCATTAAGTGGAGGAAAAGCATTTACACTGCCCAGGGCCATCCCTTGGCATATAATAGCCCTGGCCTTTACTCAGCTGCTCTTTGCCAACACTCCCTCAGGGTAGAGGAGGTGACAGGTTTTCTAGAAAGGTCCCTATTTTACCAGACAACATCTTTCACCAAAAGAGATACTGCCTTTCTGAACTCGTGTCCAACCAGACTTTGAAAAAAATGTGGTTTGCTGGGATTAGAAGAAGCGAATAGTGGGAAAACTTCTTTTTTTTTTTTTTTTTTTTTTTAATGCCTCTATCATGAGACCTGGCAAGCCCTGCCATCCCAAGCAAAGAGAGCTACTAAAAATTTAGAATGCAAGCTGACAAGCAATCAGGCAGATTTAAACCATCTCAGGTCTTCATCATCATGGAGAGTTTCCATTTCTTATAAACAAAAACATTTCTAATAAAATTAGAATGTTTCTCATCAGGTCTATTTATAGGCTCCTGAGATTCAGTCCTGAATATCTGAGGCATGCAGCCCCCTAGGGAGGCTCAGAATAGACACTAGGCACTGCCATACTGTCAGACTTCTAGAAATACGGCAATTTGGGGTAAAATGTAGGGTAAAATGTAGGTAAAATGCAATGCTCACTGAAGTCAGTGACTACATTTCCATAGGTTGTTTACAAAAGAAAATATCTTCTTCAGGTGTCCAGTGTTTGAATCCCATATGCTTCTGGGAGCATAACTTCTTATAATGACTCGATAATACAATACAATACAATACAAGCACCTATCTCTTGCTCCTAGTACCTTTTACTTTAAAGCTAGCCACCACGAAATACAAACATTGTTTACTGGTAGGGAGAACTGACTCAGCATCTCAAATCCTTCCATTCCCTGGGCATATGAAACACACTTGAAAAGATATTGGGACAAATCACAATGTTGTAAACATCTGGATTATATCCTTTAACTCTCATTGCATTTCTCACACAGGAAAAAGCTTTTTCAGAAGCAGGCTAAATAGAGATATTGTTATTTGTGATACCTGTGCTGCCTTCCCATCTCTTGCGTGCTTTGCGCCAACAACGCTCTCTTTGAGCAGCTCATGTCCCTAGCTGGGCATTTTCATACAGCATAAGCATGTAGGTATCACTTGCAAGCACCAGTGTCCTTTTCCTTGTGTTTCCCTATTACTGCTACACGTGTAGTTTTTGTTTTCTTATTAATAAGCTCCCCAAACACTAAAATATGCCTAACCTGTCCCACCTCTCCCCATGTTTAGTTTATCCTTTCTAAAGCAGTCTCTGGAGTAGCATGTCTTTTTATTTGCTTATTTCCACAAGTTGCACTCCACTAACAGAGCACTGATCCCTCTTCCAGTATTGCCCTAATACTGATGGAAACACCTTAGAAAAATAAACAGGCACTATTGTACCAGCTACAGCAAACACTGCGTTAATGCTGCTATAGCTACTTACATCTCACTGTCCGATATGCAAACAACASCCTCTGCGCATTTAAGCCTAAATTCACTTTAGAACTACAAGTGTTTTCTGAAACAGAGAGGCTTTGGCTTAAAATCACCTCATGCATATGGTAACAAACACAGCCGCACTGGCTCTTCTAGTATGTTTGATATTACTGCAGTTCTGCTATCCCACCCATAATCTGTTCCTCTTTTGATCTCTGGSTCTCTATTGTGGTCCCATGTACATGACAGATGGTTTATGTGGTCCTGGGTACTAACGTGCTTTATTTTCCAGCTGTATTCCAAGCACCACACAATGCCGCTCCACAACAGAAATACACCCAGCTTTGGCCTGTTCCTGGGCTGTGAACAATCTTGGGATGATGCTCTGCTGCATGACTATTATGATGCATATGGGGCACCGCAACTTTGCACCTGGCATATTCAGGGGCATTCAGTGTGAAAAAATAGCAGACAGTGGCCGATGAAAAAGAGTTTGCACTAGATTGACAGATACCTTCAACACGGACMTGTTATACAGCTGCTGAATTTGTTGTGTTTCAAGGGAGGAAGTGATTTGGCAGCTTCAGAATTCAATCCATGCAAAGACAGCAAATAGCARCTTTATCCAAGGATTTCTACTTCATATACATATATATATGTTCCATGTTTTGTCCATGACCGAGAGCGCCAATTGGACAGTTTACAGGACGTACTCAATTCAAATGCCATGCCCCTCTCTAGAATTAACTGCTCATAACTAAACAAAGATCAAGATAAACAATTAAACAATCCATTTCTTACAGTTCCTTGTCACATTGCATTTGACAACCTCAGCTGGCTTGATTACTCATTCCACTACCTCTCCTGTGACACTATTTACCGTAAGCAACTGCCCTACATAGTAAGCTCCTGAAAGAAATGCAGGAAGATGACAGGTTCCTCCTAGGTGATGAAACTGCCCACTGGAGGAGCTCTTCCCATTGCCAATGCAGGGAGCTCCGCTTCATCTTCCACATGGTAGAAAACTGAAACTAGTTTTATTAAAAAACYGGCAAACTGGCAAAAGGTGATACCCACTCCTATCTTTTCTATCCTGTTCTTTCTGCAGGTTTAAAATTCAACACTGTTACTTTACAGATTAGTCAGTGGGGATCCTATTGTTGTCTCAGCACATGCTTTTTCTGTTCTGTTGTTAGAAATAAGATTTCCTGGTTTCTCAGTAAATTCACTATCAGAAAGAATCAGTAAAGTACATTTAGTTCTCTTGCATGAAGTATCTATCTGTAAAGTACTGATGGTTTTCTGTTTGGCTGGTTTTCACTTTGAGGGAATTTTCAACATTGCTAGTGACTGGTATTAGAGTTTAGAGACCTTATTATTATAGACCACCTATCCCAAGTTTTAAGTACTCTTGTTGAGTCCTTAAAATGAATTAATGAAAAAAAAAAAAAGCCACAAAATTCACAGTAACACAAGAGACACAGGACTAAGCAGTCTTGAAACATGGGCAGGCAGCACGTCCTCAGACCAGTGTTTCTAATTCAGTAAGACCCCCATCCATGATACAGAGGAGGCAGGTGCCCTAGCTGAGCACATTACAACTTCAATTTCATGTTGTTCTAATGTCTAAATCATTCCCAGACAAAAGCAGCACATTAGATATCTGTAGACAGTATAAGCCAAAAGCTCACAGGGCTGTGCACAGTTTAAAATTAAAAAAAAAAAAAAAAAAAAA
>NW_020456110.1:2775847-2787880 GCF_003342845.1 Nothoprocta perdicaria
AAAAAAAATGAATTCTTCAACAGTTTAAACCTCTCAGAGAAAACGATCAGGCACTCAAGATTAGTTTGGCAGTCCCAGGCTTTTTAACCTAGCTGCTAAGATTATGCTAGGAAAGAAAGCTACAATATGGTTCTAATGAATTCACTGGAGACAGTTTGCATTTTAAAGAAAACATAAACTTGACCATCTGGATTAAGTTACAGCAGATTGCTGGGTATTTTTCTTCCTTCAGTCCCACGTATGTGTCTGGCAACATCATATTTGGCACAGCAGTAACCTGTGATAGGCTCCACGGCTCTTTTGAAAGCCTGCGGGTACCTGCTCCAGACCTGGGAAGTCAAATGGTAATCATAATGATAAATGACAGTCAAAGAAAGCCTCACTTTGTATTTTCTTCTGCTTAAGATAGGCACTACTATTAATCTTTCTTTTCGTGTTCTGAACATATGTTCAGAAAGTAGCCTCTGCAGAGTGAGAGCCAAGTCAATATATCAGACCTGTTAGTGTCTAGAAATGAGTGCTTTACACCAAGAAAAGGATAAGAAAAAAGCACGACTGAAGTACCTGCCTATATGAGCAGTGCTATTCATGAGCTCCTAAGAAAGCAGAATAAGTGTAGCACCTCGGGTAAAGTCCACAGCAACTTATTTGAATTCCTCACAGCTTCTCGCTTTTCCTCAAGCCATAAACATGATCTTTCTTTCAGCCATACTCAGCTGACAGGTGGAACAGAAAAGATGCAATTTTTAAATTAGAACCAAAAGCCAAAGTACAAAGAAACCAACAAATAAAAATACACAGGAAACAAAGCAGAACTGCTGAGGGGGAAACACAGGATGCCTCAGCTACAGAAGTAGCTCTGGTCTTCTCTCAGCATGAAGTACCTGCTCTTCACTAAACTCAACAAAATTTTGTATGACTAAAAGCCATTCCAGATCAGGCTCAATTGTCTAGAAATCATTTAATTTTTCTTCCTGGAATTAGCTGCTGGATTGCCAGCTGCAAAAAGCAGGGATTTTGCAAACAGATACTTTACACTGTACTATGTAAGGGCTTAGCAGTTGCAAACAGACTTAAACACAACTTCTTCACGGATAACAAAAAGAACTCATGTCTTAAATATAGGCAGTTAAGGCTTTTTTTTTAAATTTTTTTTTAATTTTTTTTTTTTTATTTTTTGCCCAGAAAAGGAATCCAACAGTGTTTTAAAATACCTGACTCAGCAGAGGGCAAGCAGCAGCACGAAGAATGTATTTATTATGTCTTGAGAACGCAGCACAGGTCACCCCTGTTTTGTGTTTACACTGCAGTGACCCTTTAAGCTTCGGGAGCAATTTGTTCAGCTGTGTCTACAAGCCACATTATGTGTTGCATTTCATCTGGTGGGCCATGTTTCATCTTACTGGCAATATACACACAAGGTTTTGTGTACGTGGTCATTACACTGGAAAAACACGGCTTCTGCCTCACAGGAACATTGCCTCACAACTGGTAAGTAATAAATATAATTTGTGCAACTCAATACCCTTGTGGAATACACAGGGTAAACTTGGATAGAAACAAGGCAACGCTTTTAAAACAAGTGAAGCTGCAAGTGGCTGAATCTGCAGCGGGAGGAGAGAAGGTCTCTCGGCATCGTCTTGGACCGTCACACCATGTCAGGACACACACACACACACACACACACACACCAGACGGTGGAACCCTCCCGGTTTGTCCTCAGTAGGTCTTCCCAGTAGAAGATGGTCATGTGGTGACAGCTCTCCTTTTAGATCCACATTTTGCATCACTACTATTAGGCAGGCTTATCCCAGCTTACACAACCTTCACTTGGTCAGGGGAGCCAAGGGGCAGTCAGGGCACCTGAGGCACAGCAGGAGCCTGTGGCAGCTCTCCATGCTTGGCAGTTGGCCTCCAGAGAGGTCCTTGCCCGCACGGCCCCGCTGTGTGCGATGCTGCGGAGGGCGAGAAGCCACCGCAGCTCCTGCGTGTGAGCCAGTGATTTATGCAGCAGCTCTAGCAGTTCTCAAAGATGGAAACCACAGCGGTGTTTTCAAGGTATAAATTTCTTTTTCATATAGCGTATAGGGAAAAACATGACAGGATTTTACAGCCCACTCAGGACTGAGTCATATTCATGGAGGAGTTAAAATTACCATTTACTTTTTCCCTGCGTAAGATTGTCTTTTCCAGCTCCTCTCAAACAGGCTGGTTATCACCTTCATTGATGTTTTTCCTTTCCCATCTAGTTTCCCCCCTTCCTCCTCATCCACTTCTCTCCTGCCACTCACGGGGTTAGGTTATATATTTTGCCATCATTAGCAAACGCAAATTGCCATTTGTTTCACCCCATTAGGTAAGAAATACATAGTAGAAACTGAACCAGAATTATAAGTGGAAGAATGAAGGGGAGGAAGAGGGCAGGTTTTCCTCTCAAAGAGAAGAGAGCTCTAGGGCGGAAGGTCACCCTGCAAACCATTTCCTCCTCTCAAAACATAACTGCTCATCACGACTGTGCACTGCTGTGAGGATGGCACAGCCAAAGGACAAGGAGCAACAATCCTTATCCTGGCTGGATATAATATATAAATAAATCATAGAGAGAACTGTTAAGCATTGAAACTGCTTGTCCAGAAAAAGCTATGGTAGTGCCATTCCCAGAGTTATTTAAAACTCAGTTGTACAGGCCATGAGCAACTCTGCTAAAATTGAGCTTGGCCCTTTTGGAGCAGATGTTACACCAGATGACATCTGGAAGTACCTTCCCTTCTAAATGTTATTCCATGGCAGGCAACCTGCAGGTCATTAAAGTCTGAGATTTTCCAAGTTAAAGCAGCAATTTTGTTGAGAACCGGATTTGCAGAAAAAAAAGAAAACAGAATTCCAGTATCATTTATGACAAAGTTCAGCATATGGAGTTATGTTTCTTCCTTGGCCTAACCGAAGTGGCCATGAACAGAGGCTAGGAAGCGAGAGTGAGGGGATATGAGGTTAAAGGCTGAGACTGAAGGGATCAGGCCACATAATGAGGCAAGTGCAAGAGAAGTGAACAAAGACTTAGGAGACACTAGACTGCTGTACGGGTGAAACCAAGGGGATGGTCGATGTGCATGTGTGCCTCAGCTAAAGCAGACAGACCTGGTACCCTAGGAGAAAGGTACAGGTACAGCTTTCTTACAGTTCATTATTTTTTCCAATAGATTTCCCAGTGGATGCCTGAATTGGCAGTTACAAGATGACTTCCCTCCACCCCCGGCAGGAAATCAAGCACATATTGATCGCACAATGTGGTATTGATCGCACTGCTATCAAAAATAACAAAACTGCTCTTTCTTCCAGTACAACAAGATGTCAGCCAATACGGATCCTGAGCTCCCAAAGCCCAGCAAGCTGGGATTTAATACCATCTCTAATTGACTTCACTTAAAGAGGTCAGTTTTGACTTATTTTTTCATACTGAATAGTCTCACAGCCCAACCCACTCATCACACTGTGTGTGGTTTCTTAGGACTGGATAAGAGAGGGATGAGTATTGTCCTTATGTGCTATCCCAAAACAAACATGAATCAAAGCAAAAAAACAGTAGAAGAGTTACAGATGTTAAGTAGCCTTTCAAATCCTGCCCACATCTGGCTAGAGACAGAGCATATATTTAAAAAGAAAACTCTTCCTTTAAAAATCTGGAAACTGCAACAGCAGCAAACAAATTAGTGAAAGTAACATCAATTTAAAACTCCTTTTCTAGAAGGAGAAACTTGATTGCTATGGGATACTCAGACAATTGCTCAGAGCTGAAGCTGTTCTTATTGTTTAATTTCTGTTTTCTTTCATTTCGCTTTTGTAACATGAGTTTCTTCACACTGGCGTAGCAGCAAGCTACCTCCCAAGGAGCTGGAGAGACAGTCAAATAACTGGCAATGTTTTACTTTTGATTGAATGTCTTGCTTGAGGCATATTTTCAGGCTTTGGATGAAAGTATGGGAAATTGCTATGATAAGCCTCAGACTTTAAAGTAGTGCTGTAGTGGGGAAGACACTCGCTACAGCACATACTGTGGAACATTTCAAAGCAACGCAGCAGAGCAGTGCTCTGCCCCTGACAGAGGATGGTTCCCTCGCTATATATGAGATTTATAGAACCCACAAAAATGTAAAACCCACTTTCAGGAATTTCTATAGTGCCAGCCCTAGAAAAGCAACCTTTTTCAATAAGCAACACTTCCAGTTTTCTATACTATTTTTAAGTCTGGAGCAAAGAAGGGAGCAAAGAAATTGCAGTAGAACTGCCTCCATTTTTTTCTTTTTTTTTTTTTTTGAACAAAAATGCCATAAAATATGCAGCAGTTTCCAACAGTGACCTTTATTAGTTCCAAAACGTAAGCTATTAATGCCAGGAAAAAGCATCCTCACTCAAATCTGATCAGCATATCAAGAGACCCCAAAGTCTGTAGTTTTCTCTCACTGAGCAAAACAGATCTGGGAATGTTTCTTGAGGGTTTAAGGGTTTCTAATGTCATACCTCCCCATGCTGTAAAAGACAGGGGCTTCCTCTAGGCAAACTCCTCAAACATTTCCTGCCCTATATAAAACTTCATCTAGGTTCCAAAGTCTCCAGAATGACTGATCAAGAGTTAATCATCAACATATCTGAACTGGGAATTTTCAACTTTTTCTCATTTCTTTCCCCTGAAATTTTCATCTTTTCTTTTCTCAACATGAAGACAGAACTCCTTATTAGCTGCCTTCGTGAGAAAGGAGGAGGACCTCTAGCCCATACAGCCTATATAACCACATAGTCTTTATAAAAGCTATTTTCAGTAGAACAAACTGGCCCGCAACTTCATTTCATAGGTCTCTGCCAAAAGCACATTGCCCTTTAGCCACTATGGTTAGCCATCGCCTGGTCGGATAAGACAATTTCTCAGGAACTTAGCAAATAGTCGGATAAACATTTGCTTGGGCATTTGCTCTTCCACAGCCTTTTTTTTTTTTTTTTTTTCCCCAGGGGGTACTGAGAAAAATTCAAAAGGGTCCATACAGCCGTTTGCTATCATCACATTTTTTGGATAGATTTTGTCAGTGATGTGTCACCCAGTTCCCTCCAGTTGAGGAGAAAGGCTGGACTTCCCTTTCCAACACTGCATCCTTGCTGTGTGGGGCACTTGGGCCGTCTCCAGCGGCCCTGCATTTCCCTGCTAAGAGGAACGTGGTCCCTGCTGGATGCAAAACAGGGCTCCCTCCCTCCAAGAGATGCCGACGCCGCTTCTTTGCTGAGAGCTGAGGGCCTTGATAAACAAAAAGCCACTTCGTTATGGGATATTTCAAGRAGAAATAAGTCTTCATTCTCTAACTCTACTGGACTTTGGTGCTGTCAAGGTTTTGAGGAGCAAGCAACTGGGACCAAGTTGGTGCGTTTCTGACTGGCGCATCATATAAGGATAGTGCCCAAGGAAGAGTGCTTTGGCAAGCTGAGAAATATCGTATTAATGATGTCAAAAATTAAAAAAACAGTGTATGCTGTTAAGGAGCAGTGTGGAAAGAATCCTGGATTGTTTCAATGAACGAGAGCAAACCTAATCCTGAGTATAATGAGCTACTCATAGTTAAAATATAATGCTGGGCTAGGAAAAAAAAAATAAGGCCAGCAAAATGTTGATATTCAACAGGATACTTCAAGTAAATTAGAACCATTGTATGACATTTGGAATAYTGGAAACTTGAACAAGGTTTGGCAAAAAAAAGCTGCATTTTCCTATTATGGTAAGCTGCAAAAGATGGCACCATTTAAAAAAATGAATCCGTCTGATTAAAGAATTTGGCTTTTGTTTCTCCGATTTCATCATTGGCTGTATTTGAGCAATATGGAAAAAAAAAGTGACCTGACCAAACACAGACTGACCAGAGCTCAGATTTACAATGAACTTGCTCTGAACTAATTACAAAAAAACAAAGCCCAGCTGAGTGTCAGACCTTTCCCCAGAGCTGTATAAGCTGTTAGGGGATGAGAGATGCCACTTAGGGCCTGCACAACTTTTCCACTCATTAAGTGCTGGCTGGGGACTGGTTTGTCTGAGCTGTTTTTTCCCCACCAGCCCTCTCTCAAATCATCCAGCTATCCAGAGCAACAATCAGTGTTCTCCAAATCCCTCACAGCCTGGTCTGAATTTTTGCTCTTTCCRTAACACAGCAAAAGCTTACAATGCTGAATTTGTGACAAGAAGCTGTGCTTTTCACACAAGAATGATTTCTTACCTCCTCATCCTGCACAGAAAAATGGGCTCAGCCTCATTAAAGTCAGGGTAAGCAGATAGGTAACAGCATTCATAAACCCATCAGGCAGGGGAAATGGATTTCTTTCTGGACACTATATCATAGAATTTCATTTGTTACAAGCCAAAGCAACTCCAGTAATTAGCCAGGGCAGATTTGTAGAGCCTCATCTGAATCTTCCCTGCTATTTCCAATATAGGCACTGTACTATATAAAAAAACACCCTCACATTTGTTCCTGAATGGCAAGGTATATTTTGGGAATGCAACCGGTATGCAATACCCTGAAAGGTGAACACCTATTTTAAGTTCAAGAGAACGGCGCTCTTTTGCTACTGTATTTTTGCATTAAAAGCCCAACTGCAAGCACATAACTGCTATAAAAGGTGGTCAAATTAATTCATAAAGGAAACGTTTGAGCAGACTACCATCTACAACATACCTGTGCATGTATGACGGCAAGAATGGAAAGCAGGAGCTTAGCAAGCCCTGCAAGGTGATGCTCCCCCATCCTTCTCAGATGTGCGTGTCACAGGAGGTGCACTTGAGCTTCCCCATCCTCAGCTCCTGTGCCCTCTTTGCTGCTGCCCTTCTCAAAAGAGTTATGTGACTCTTTGCAACTCCTTTGAGACAGGTTATATCAKTGGACACTAGAGCAACAGGAAACCAATGAATTGATTTCGCTCGATCCGCAGGGAGCCACCAGTGGAGCTTGGAATGAGCAGCACGTGGGTCACACCCCGGCTTGGTGCCGCTGCTGCCCTCGGGCCTGCTCGGCTCCCCATCCACACGTTTGGGTCACGCAYGCAGCTCCCTCCGCAGGCTCCGAGCTGCCTGCGGGTCAGGGCCTGCTCCAAGAAAACGCTGGAGTCTCTTCCTCGTGCGGCAGGCGGCCTTCCCGGGAGTCACGGAGGAGTCAACTCCTTTATTGAAGGGCCCTATAAAACCAGGCTGAAGCACTTCTGGAAGCTCCTTACATGTCGCGCTGTAAGGAGCCCATGGGAATTTGTTTAGAGCAGAGCATGGGGAGTTTCTTGGCCCAGCAGAATCCCCTGCTGAAAGCAGTCAGAGCTGGTGCTCGTCCTATGACTTCCACGCTCAGCAGCTAGGGTATTAATCAGCCCCATCTCATTATCCTGCCCCAGAAGTCAAATGGCCATTAGAGACACAAACCAATGGAATAAAGCAGATGAGCCACAAAGTCGCTCCTGCTTTGACGACGGCCAGGCCAAGCAGAGGGCCTTTTAAGCCTCTTTGAGAAACTCATAAATTCTCTCTCCGTTTTGTCATTAAACTTCTGAATTAAGTGGGCAGCAACATCATTTAAATACATGTTGGGTTATGCCCGTCTTTACAGTGAAATTTTTTAATAAACCTGTAACCTCTCGTCTCCCAACTTCCAAGAGGATGGGTGGGGGGCAGCAAAACCTATCACTAATACTTAAGCTTCCTGGAGCAGGCTGACTACAAGCATAGCCAGGATAATAATTTGTACCCTCCTTCTACCACACATAATACAGTCTTTATTCAGCAAAGTCGTTTTACTCCAAGCCAAAGGTCAGCTTTTGCTGTATTAATAGCTGCTCTGGGAGGGTCAGTGTTGTGCTATCCTACATTTTTTCCAGGGCCTGGAGATGCAATTTCCTACAATCTGCAGGCAATTTCCCACCCATTTTCTTGGGGAGCTAATAGGCTGTGACAGGAGATGGAGCTAGCAAGCAGCAGGCGGCTTCAGAAAAGACAAATTGCATCTCTGCCACCTAACTGGGCAATCTAGAAAGACAGAGTTTATAGCTTTGTAGTGTTATTGGGCCCCATGCTAACAGCAAATCATTCAAGCTGCTATCTGAATTTCATATTCTTTTCCTTCTGAATTTGTTATCACCACATATCACTTTGTAGCACTTTTTCTAGAAACCACAGTTAAAAATGGATCACGTATGATTACTGGTTTAACTGTCTTTTAAAAAGACAAGTTCTGCTAAATGTTATTCACACTCAGGGAAATAAACAATCTCATTCTTAAGCATACAGGAGTTTTTTCCTGTGTGATTATTTTCATACTTGTCAAGATACAAAGCAGATACCTTCACAAAGGGATTGACTGTTAGCTAAATTCAAATGCAGCACTTAGGGCAAACAGAAGAAACAATTAAAAAAAAAAAAACTCTAAAGTGTGTGCACCTGCAGTGGTAAAAAATGCCACTGATCATACACACCACAAAATTAAAGTATGAAAAAGCTGCATATCATTGTCAAGGTTTCTYTACCCAAGCACTGCTTGAAACCTAAAAAGCAAAATCAAGCAGTCTGTAATTGGTTCAAAACCACCCATATACTCAAACCATCTAGTCTGCAGATTTAAAATGATCTATGGAATTAGGAAAACTAGCAGAGATCTAAGAATGTATCACCCTGATCTTATTCTCTACTTTAATAGATTTTACCATCAACTAAGATAAAAAAGAGAATTAAAAAAAAAATGATTCAAAGGAACACACCATTGGCAACTATTGCAATAGTTAAGCATTGTATTTCCCATTTCTATTACAGCAAATCCAGGGAATAAATACTGTAAACACATTTTATTACAGTGCCCTCTGTATCTGATATTTTTTTCCCCCGAATATAAAGGAATAAGCTTCTGAAGGCAGGGAGATTATTAAAACAGCCAACAATATTCATGAAATTATGATAATTAGCAAAATTGCAAGGTTAATATTCCTCCCCTCCCTTTCTCCCAAGAAGAATAAATTAGGTAGAGCAAAAAAAAAATCCATCTAAATTAATGCTGTCCACTGGGAAAGGAAATTAGTTTGTGCAGAGTACTGAGATGTATAAAATTTTGATATAATTCAACCCTAAGGATTTTTTTAATTACTTAAGTAATGAAAAAAATGTAAAATTACAGTGAACAAAGTATTGAAATATTCTAACATGCATTCTGAAACTCTCAAATTTAAGCTACTTGCCATTAATATCCCCATTTCATATTTGTATTTTTTAATAAGCTGCAGCTCCATAAAACGGAGTAGAGTAACAGGTGAATGACTTGCACTCTGTAAAGAAGAGTGTCTAGATAAACCAATCACAAATGTTAATCGGAACTGTGCAAAACCCAGAAAAATGCAAGAGACTACCAGCATGTGAGAATCTCAATTTAACAAATAAAAATTAATGATTTTTTGATACAAGTCTATAAAATTTCCAAAGTAGACATCCAAAAACTTGATTATATCCTAGAGCAGCAAATATTCACTCAACTGCTGTCAGAAATACACATCTCATAGTTAACAATCAGAAAGACAGGAAAAGGCAGAAACAAAATGCAGGTACAATGCATTTAAAACATTCCTAGAGGGCTGATAAATATTCGGGGAGAGACATAGGGAAGCACAACAGTGAACCAGTCATCGTATGAACAGCAAACCTGTTGCTGACAGTAAAATTAATGTGGCCACGAAAGTTGGATTATTGAGTTCAAATCTCTGTAGCACACACAGCATGCCAGGCAAATATCAAACTCACATTCAGGTCGTTAATATATTTAGCAGCAGTGTTTGGCTGATTCATGAACCCTCAAAAATATTTTGAATTTGTAAAGCAATCAGGTGGTATGACTCAGATGACATGAAACCTAATTAACAACATTTTTAGGTCCAACTGAAAAAAAAAAAAAAAGAAAAGAAAAAGACAACAGCTGGATTATTTTTAAGAATAAGAGAGAAGCTTGGGCTGGTTATTCTCCAAAATATCCTGCTACAGCAAACCACAAAATAAGAGTTATTAGCTTATCGCAATTGCAGCCAATTTTTAAAGTAATGGAGTAATCCACTGTGGATTGTKGCAAGGAAGTGGAACGAAGAGTGTGAAATGAACATATGGATTTTATTTTAAACAAATTAGGCTCACTACCAGGGAAGCAACAAGTGATTTCTTAGTTCTCCAGTGCTACCAATGCTTCCAAGGGTTAACTTCCATTTATGACCTTTTCAGTCTGCTTGTTAACGTTTCTAAACCACCATTAGAATTAGCGCTTGAAGGAACACCAGTGTTTATTGTTTTCAGTTACAAGCTATCATCTCCACTCTCTGTACTAATGGCAGAGCATGCAAAAGAAATAAGGAAAACAGAATGCTTGATTACTTAATCTCCAGACTGCGTTATCTTTGTTCCTTACTCATAGTTGGCAGAACCCACAGATAGGAAAGAGGTTTGAAAGACTTCATTTTTTTTTACTGCAAGCACAACAAAAGCAAAACTTGACAAGCTCTGTTCAAGAGCAAGTGTCTAGGGCTTGCACTGTCTCTTTTATGAGTCAACATCACCTTATTGTGGGAAGAAGTGCATGTGAAACATTAAGAGAGGAATGATCTCAAACTGACACTTCACCTCAGGAGCCACCACAGAATTTTCCTATGGTGAGTCAGCTACACGGACAAGCTATTCCACAAATAATGCAAGTATGAGCACAGAGCAACGATGCTATCTCGTGCTTGGGTGTCTGCCTCAGTGAGGAGAATTGCTRCAACATAGACTGGTTTATGTGATCTATGAAGATAGCCACTAAATTACACACAACTAGATTTTTCTGCAGCCTGCACCAACRGGCTTGTTAGTAACAAAAGCTTTACTGAGGCAGGAGCCAGAAAGGACACAGCCTGATACTGTGGGAGAGGGCTGGAGTTACTGAGAGTAGGTGGTGAGACACAGAATAGGGGTATGTGTGCGCATGTGTGCGGTAGTGGTGGTGGACTGACAAAAAATACTCAGATTTGAAACAGAAGTCACAAGAAAAACTAACATAGGTCCCACAACAGCAACTTTAGCTATTCTCTTTCCAGAGAAGAGCACTTAAGCTCTAAGGAAACACAAATTCTTCCAGCCCTATGAGGTTGGAATATATATTACAGAAGCAATAGATTCTTTTTGTTTCAAAATAAGCATATAGCATGCTTAAGAACATCATCCTCTCTGAAAACAAAGTACTCTGCTTATTCTAATTTCCTTTTGTGTTTAGTAGCGATTCTACTATATTTTAGAGAATAAATGTATTGTTAAAGAAGAGTTCTCTGCATAGTTCCTCAGAAATTCTGAGTAAACTCAGAAAGGTCAGTAAACTAGATCCACAAGGCAGCTTTTAAGTATGCTACATGTGTGGTTTCCTTAGCAAAATTTACTTTGCTACGGTAAGCACTTAAGCTTCATTGGGACATCTGGAAGTATGTTGCTCAAAGATTATCAGTTGCTGGAAAGCTGAGCTCAAACTACAGAAGAATGGGTAATGGGAAGTGCTGAGAACTGGCTGTGATTGATCACTTCCCTCTTGGGAGTACAGAATACTACTTATGAACACTACAGAGAAACCCACTTCTAATTCTAACTCACAGTTCAAGTGGCCTTGKTTACTATACAGAAACATCTGGACAACCCTACATGGGAGAGAGTAACGGGTGAAAGTGCATCCTGGAGCTTTCTAGATTACCAAAAACGTAGGTCACCATTCTCTATCCTCTCTCATTGACATCCTCTGCCGTGCACTCTTCCTTCCMTTGTGGTATTCCTAGATGCTACACAGAGCTGCTCCACCTCTCTCATTCTGTAAAAACGGACCCATTTCTAGTAATGTACCACAACTTTTTGTACAGATCTGCATTCTTACATTTTGCTCAGTGAGCCTAAAGTGAAAGAAACAAAGAAACAAAGAAACAAAGAAACAAAGAAACAAAGAAACAAAGAAACAAAGAAACAAAGAAACAAAGAAA
>NW_020456110.1:2788151-2823663 GCF_003342845.1 Nothoprocta perdicaria
AAAAAGGAAAAAGGAAAAAGGAAAAAGGAAAAAGGAAAAAGGAAAAAGGAAAAAAGAAGAAAAAAGAAAAAAGAAAGCTCTTTTTCCTTCAAAGAGACAGACAGTTCAGACATTCTGGTCTTCAATACTCTGCTGAAATGGCATAATAGGTCAGTCACTATACCAGGAGGTGAGTGTTGAATTCAGTGCTCTACTTAGTTCTCATCCTGCTTTCAAACCTGCCTTTCCTCATCACAGTAAGGGCTGTATTCCTTTCCACTCAAAATTGCATCAGGATACAAAAAAAAAAGATTCCTTTGATTGGACTAGCATGACCACGGCAGTCTGCAGTCTTTTTAAGAAGGATTATCTGTTTCATTCCCCTACTCAAAAAAATGAAATGGTCAGTCTGGGTTTAAGTTACCCTAAATACCTTAAGAAGATTTCAGAAATTCTTCTTGCATCACTAATGCAAAGATATGAAAGAGAATTATAGCCAATATTCTATATATGAAAGTATGCATGTGACTCAATGGTATGTTCTACTCTGGTGTTTATAGTACGAAAAATATATATTTAACAGCCCCTAAACTTGATAGCATTTTTTTGTACTCCTCCTTCCCTTTGAAAAGAAAAGCTTCTGAAATGTGAAAAGCATTTAGAAGAATCAATTCAGATGAAAATGTTTTTCTGATAAGGACTAGAARTGGGTGGGTCGGTGTGAGGAAATACCTTTGCTTTGAACTATAATCTAAAAGATGCAGTATGACACTCCAACACATGCACTGTGGAGAATAATATGATTTTATGCACAATTTACCTATAAAAGGTTATGCCTAGTACACTTAAACAAAATATATATAATAGATTTGGGAACGGATTTTGTTCAGTTGACTTATTATTGCCACAAATGTCTTTTTCATCAGTTATAGTTGGCATTGACATCCAAAGTGTCATTTACAAGGACTCCCTGCCTATGTCTGGGGTCAGAGTTTGGCAGTGACATTGAAACGATTCTGAATATAGAAGTCGGACTGCCCATAAATGGGTTAACTAAAGGAATCTTTTAGGATTACAATTAATTTGTCAGAAAATAATTACTAGCTACTCTGAAGCTAGTGCCTCATCTTTTTTTTTTTCCCCCCCAAATACTTTTTCCAGTGCATTTTCTGCTACTGTGAATCTGATTTGGGGTTTTGCTTCATTCAGTATGYATTTTTTTTCCTTCTATTACTTTACAGAGGACTAGTAAAAACTTTAAAAAAAGTACAAGGCATTCACGTTTTAAATATTGTTGAAAAGATGCACAGTAGAGACAGTCATGCCAAGGTTTCAGCAAATGAAGCACACCATCTCTTCATTTTTTTAAAAAAACGTAATGGTTGGTGTAGTAAAAAGYGGAACATGTAAAACCAGAAATAGAGAGGGCTGTTACATGTTGAGTCTCTACATTTTCAGAACCAAGGCTTAAGGCAGAACCTTGAGTGAGAAGGAGGTCGGGAAAGTAATTTACTGATTCCAACTAAGAAATAGATATGTCTGATTAAATTTATTCAGAGGCATAAACAATGTCCAGTTCCATAGCTGCTCAGGCTCGATGCACAATCTAAAAGCTAATGAGTTTTCCATCCTATAAAATAGGATGCATACAAGAGGGAAAGACAAAGATATTTCATGATTTTTCTTGACACGATCATACTGACCCTGTTGATCAGTAAGAATTTGGCCTTACCTATTAATAGCCACCATGGTGTATTTTACTGTGGAATTACTATATGCACACATACTTTTTTGAAAGCTGTATTATATAACTATGTGTCTTTTTTCCTTATATTCCTTCAACATCAAATGAGAAAACCGAAAGAACACCCATAAAGTAAAAGCTAACATGAGTGCAGTCTGGAGCAAACCCAGATGTTTCAAACTACATCAAATGCTTCTCTTGGACTTTGCTACTGTTGTTAACCAAAGTCTGTTATCATTGGCAATACAGTCAGATGTCTGGCATATCCTTCAATATGAAAACAGGGACAGTCTAAAAATAAAGAAATCTAGTGTATACATTTTTAAAATTTTCTTTCAAAATGGTATACTACTTTACAGTATTTCAGTGTAACAAATACAATTATTTCTTCTGAAAACCAGATGGTTCTGCTTTTTGCTTCAATATTTGTGGAAGAAACATGCCCACATACCACGTTGGTATGTCATTTTCATACAGATGCACACTCAGGATGCAGCAACAAAGTTTTAGATACATATGAATAGACATTAAATGTAGAAGTCTATCAAACTAGATCATCCGGAATGGTTAACATTCTACATTCCAAATGTAAAGTTATATATACTTATAGGCTACTACAGTTCTATCTAGAGTGCTATAAGATAGTTTCAGTAGAATAAATACTCATGTAAACTGAAAAAATAAAGCCTTTCAGACTGAAAAAGAAGGAGAAAATTTGTCCCTAACTGGGAAACTGCTATAGCAAGTCAGTGAATGTGTTGATCACATTGGCTTCTAACTGGTTACATGTCTTTGAAAGACCAAAGATGTAGCTCACTGTCAAAAAGTAAGGGAAATGAGAGAGCAGCTCTTTTAAGTCTTAACCTGTCTGCCAGTTTGTGTAATCTGAACTCCAAGATTTCCTTCCGTGCAGCTGTACTCTCCACTAGCAACAAAAATGCTAGTTCAGCTGTGGAATCCAGAAAATGTATGGCCTCCACTAGGATAATAGCTAAACTTGTCTAGTACACTGTGGTAGAACTCATTAATTGGAAAAAAAAAGAAACAACAACAAAAAACATAACTAGAATAAATGCACATATTCTATCCCCATCCACTCCTCTTAAATACATCAAAAAATTATTTGCAGGCTTTGTGGTTTTGCCTGCTAACTGGCTGTTTAGTATAGCTTCTCCGTGATGTCCCACACTGGTGCCATAGAAAAAGGGACATAACACTGCCTGCCTACATGGAGACACTAAGTACAATTAAATTAATCAATTTATAGAGTGTTAAAAAGCAAAAAAAAAATCCTTTGTCAATATTCTCACAAGAAATTAACAATCAAGTTTAATGTAGTTTAGGTTAATTCATTTCTGAATGAATTCTGAATGAAAACAGTCACGCAAGTACTTAACATTGCTTAAATGATCCTCTGTAAAACGCACACTGTTAGTGATTTAGCTAAATTTACTTGAGTAACTATGTGTAGACAAGGCATTAGAAAGGAAATGGTCTTTAACTACTGATTAGCCTTTCTAAAACACGAAGGATACAAGTTATCTAGCCTTGTTTAATCATAGGAATCTTCTGTTAATAAAACCTCTGATGTACTTRGTTGAAATGCAGTCCTGCATGAATTCTATTCAATGTGTGTGAATCTGTGTGTGCAATCACCTCTTCTTTTTGAGAGATGAGCAAATGAATTATGATTAAGCACATATATTACTATATCTACCAATGAAAATATATACTGGACAGAGTAAACTTATAAACTGCACAACTTTATGAAATGTTCAATTTTTATATGTACACTAAAATTAGTACAAAATTGCCTTTTAAGTTTTCTGCAGCACAAGACAATATCTACTGGATTTTATACCCTAATATATCAATTGACTACTTTGAAGTACAATAAGGAAGTCTAGGAAGAGCTATAAAGAATAAGACACCATTTTCAAACTATACATAGTGTTTGCTTTTGCTTATAAAAAGGTAATTTTTTTATCCCCAAAGGTTTTTAAATAGATCACTTAATAAGCAGGGAGTGGTRGGGGAGGGAAAGACTGGTTGTTGATACTAAAGCCTTTACCGTAATAAACTAAATATATTTACAATTTATACAAATGTTTGACCTTCAACAAAATACAAAAACATATCACAAGATGCAAAACCAGGAAACAAGTTAATCTGAGACACCACTGCTCTACACAAGACAGAATGCAAATTGAACTGCAAGGAACAGAATGTAATCCCACAAATTCAGGCAATGAGAAAGATTTGCATGAGGTCACAAAGAAAAAGAAAAATAAAAGGCTCCATCATTCTTCAGCAGACTCAGTTTTTAAAAACTACATCAAAACCTAGGCTACATCTGTCCTTCTCGCCTTTGTGGTCTGTTTGGTCCACGTAGCCAAGATTTAGTTGCTGGATGTTGCCTTCTATTTTTGAATAATCGGAGTAGTTTCATGGAAAGGTCTGTATCCCCAATTTTTCGCTCCTTTTTAAAAGGCAAAACCTTTCTACTTCTACAATTAAGAGCAATTTTGGCCCAGTTCAACTTTTAAAAGTTATATCCCCATTAAATTTTTCAGTAGATTACTTCATAGACTGTAGCTTTTTTGTCTCCAGAGCCAGTGACTATGTATTTATCATCCACAGAGATGTCACAGCTAAGTACTGATGAAGATTCTTTGGACTAGAAGAAAAATAGAAATAAATGACATCATTAAAAAAAAAAAATGTTTGTTAACCTCACCATTGCATCCCATTTTAGGCAACCACACAGATGAAAAGATGATACCACTTCTTCTACTCTCAATCTAGATATTTCTTAAAAAGCATTATCAACCTTACCTGGAAGATACTGGCTCCATAAGGAGTTCTCCATGCATTGAGCAGGTTATCTTTCCCAGTACTCACAAACCATTTACCTAGAATATGAAACACAGGAAAACATATGAAGTAGATACYTGGCATATGTGGAGTTTTCAACACACTGTGAAACCTATTAGTTTGCTAATAACCACTCTACAAAGCATTTGCCACTAATGAACAGAGTGTTCTTGCTTACAGTCAAAGTGGGTATCTGCTGCTGCTGCATTCTGTTATACACTAAAGTATCCCCACACTCACTAAATGAAAAAARCTTTTTGGATAGCACTCAACCCTCACAGCAGCCTTAAAATAATCAGATTTTTTTGTAGATAAGCATTTCATATTCACAAAGCAGAGAGATATTTATTTGTAAAAAAATAAGCATATATAAAAAAGTTTGATTATCAAATAATTGATGGTAATCTAATAATTAACTAGGAAAGCAGAAATTAAAGGACTGATTTCCAGGCTTATTTTTGGGATCACTTACCACAGTAAGCAAACTTGAGTGACAACACACAGCTCTCATGAAGGTGCAGTTGATACTTGTCTGGTTTATTTACATGCAGTACTTCTACATTACTGCTCTCCATTCCCACAGCTAGCCATTCACCAGTAGGACAATAACCAAGGGAAAATATCTGTGAAAATCAAATAATGTTAATTTGTTTTTCTTACAATGGTTAAATGAATTGAGAGAGGTAAAGAGAGAAGAACTAGACACAATTTACATAGTTCAATAGCAAGACTGATGTTCAGAATTCAAATGATTAAAAAAACTGTTTTTACTTATTAACTTATGAATAGGTARGGAAAGAACACAGTGTCACTGAGGCTGTCATATTGCTCCAGAAAATAAATATAATRAAGTTCAAAAATATTGTGTTGTTCACAGCCAAAACAAACAGAAGAAGCAGTTTCCCAGTTGTACTGTGCTCAGTTCTCAACTAGCAAACATTTTTTTTCTTTTCCCTTCAAAATGTAGTTACCTGGGATGTGAAGTCATGCTGCTGTAGCTGTCTCCCCTCTCTCAAGTCCCAAGATCTGACAGTGTTGTCCAAACCTCCTGTCCAGAGCTTGGTACCATCATTAGAAATGTCAATACAGCTGGCTCCATCTGTGTGGCCCTGGAATTGCCTGATAAAACAAACCAGATTGAATAATGATTTCCTGCCAGAGCTCAAGGTAAACACTGTTGTAGTGTTAGTTTTGGACTCTCTCTCTCTSTGTCATCTCTTCTGTGACTGCTGACGGGGAAAAATCAGCCCTTCCCTCTGACTAGGTATGAAATATAACCGCATTACAAAAACATGTTCCAGGTGCTGGAAGTGAATTGCAGCACACCTAGCTAGACAAACTCAAACATTTCCTATCAAAAAAAGCTTGTAAGAACCCTGAAGCATGCTCCTTATACTTGAAAGTATTGGTGAACAACTCAAATTAATACAAGTCCTCAGGGAAAAAAATCCTCCAATTTCAAAAACAGGTTCTGGATTTTTCTTTAGATGTAAGTCAAGATGATAAATAGCTAACAGGAGAAGGGATTCAGATAGTTAAGAGCCAGCACTACTGGGTCAGGAAAGTTGTATTCTCTTTGGCAAGAGATGAGCAAAATAACCAAACACTGCATTTTTTTTTTAAATCGTCTCATTAGGAATTCCCTGCTTTCAGGAATGGAAAGGTCAACTCAAGTTTTCCTTAATCCTTTGTCAGAATACTTCTGAGGCTCCTGCATTTTTCTACAGCCTAGCTGTAGGAAAGTCCTATGCCTCAATGTCAAAGGTAGAGAGAAGGGGGAAAAGGATAACTAGCTTGGGAATGAAGTGTATGAATCACCAACAGCTGCCACAGAAAGGTCATATGGAATGTTTCATTTTGTAGTAGTATTCTGAAAATTCCACATTATCAGTTACAAATATCAGCAAGCAAGTGGTGGGAATGCTTACATCAAACACGTGGAAGAGTAAAAGGTAATTTGTACTATTCATTGAAGACTGTCAGGCAGATAAAAAAGAAATCACATTTACCAAGACTAAGCACAAATTTGACAAATTGAAGATATTGCGTATGAAAAATCCTATTCATGAATGTAAAAATTTATCAGAAAATTAAATTTGTACACACATATGAATCTCACTACATAAATTTAGGGCAATTGATATACAAGAAATCCAACTGAAGCACAGCAGGCAAAGTAGTCTATGTATTTGAAGCTTTAAAAAAAAAAAAAATAAAAAAAAATAAAGCCCTTCGCCATTTAGGACTTCCATTCTCAAATTATTCTAAATAATCACAACTTTGGTAAGTATAAACCAGAATTTACCTTTCAGGTACASTGCATCTTGTAGAACTCTCACTCATAATACTATAGTGAATACTGCCCTGTCAGACACTTCAATCTTATATTCAGGTATTTGTTAATCAAAGGTTTAGCCAAAGAGATTTCAAAAGTAACCTTAATGCTAGACATCGATCACACTCTCTGCAACCCATTCTGTAACACTTAAAAGACTGAATTCCCTGCACAAAAAACTGAAATATGTTTCCCATGAATAATAAAACATCAGTCCCTTATGTTTTCCTGAGGAACGGGAAGAATCTGCGCTTTCATTTACTTTTGTGGAACTCTATCACTAAACAAGTATTGAAAACTTTCTTACTGGAGAAGGCCAAAGATGGGACAAAAAAAGAAACCTCAGTTTCCTACCAACTCCTAMACTGATTTCAAGAGATTACAGAACAGTCCTTTATGTCCTGGAAGACAGACTAGACTGAAGCTAATACAGCTCTCTGCTACCCAACTCAGGTTCAAACTGCATTCTTTGGATAAGAAATACTATTTACTTTGCTGACATGAACCATTATACAGGGAGATAAATATTTATCTAGCTGTCCAAAGAGTAACTTTTATTATTCTTTATACAAGTAATGACTCACCTGACTAATGTCTGATTGTGCAGATCCCACACTGCTATGTTCCCATCACTGCAGCAGGAAAAGCACACCTTGGAGTCAGGGCTTATAGCCAGAGCATAGCAGGCAGGGGCTGAAGATGTCAGTTCTGCTTTTATGCGAGGAGTTGGTGCTGCCAGGTCCCATATGGATAAGGTGCTGGCTTCGCCACCAACTATGAGGGTGCATCCATCAGGCAGCAATTTACAAGAGCGGATGTAGTTATCTCTGTTCTGTACAACACAAATCACCTCTGTTAATACATGCCTGCCAGTACTGACCACTTGTGTAACTCTGATTTTTTAAATAGTAAACTATTTTTTAAATAGAAAARAAAAATTAAACAGTAGACTACTTTTCCAATACCAAAGTACAGAAAAGAAACTAGCAGACCCCGTGAGGTTTCAAGAGGTTGTCTCATCACCAACCAGACTGCAGCTGCAGAAATTAAGCTACAGGTTTATATTGCCACAGCCTGCTCTGTTTTGAACATGAGGAAAGGCAATGCCTCCTCGTCGTTACTGAAGACAGAGCCAAAGTAGACTTACATTTGTGCATGTGCACTCCTTCAGTCAGTATCACCTATACCACAGGGATATTTCCAAGAAAGCAAATGATCTCTCAATTTGGCATTAAGAAACCACTTACGAAAAACAGTGCAGCTCTCATGCTTTTGAGGTTTTGGAGCTTTTCTTTAAATGCTATTTTACATTCAGAATTAAGTAGAAATATTGGGGTTTTTTTAAATTTTGATCTTAACTAGGATTTTTATGAACCTTTATTGTTGAGCATGTTGAGCACTTTATTGCTGTCAAGGTCTTCACATTTGTCATACAATTGCTGAATTAGAGGTACTATAGGGATTTAAAGGTGGAAAAAAGATCCAGCCTTCACTCACTGCAGACTTGACTTCCTAAGTGTATGGATGTCAATTTCTATATAAAAGCTGCCAAATTAATATGGAAGAGTTCTTTGGAAGACAGAAGAACAAGTTCTATAACTCAAAACAAAAAAATAAGCTGTGTGGTAGAAATGCTGCTGAGTAACTGACAGCCACAAAGCTTCATGGCTTAAATGAAAGCAGCTAAGACTACTGCATCCAGAGAAGTGCATCTGCCACTAAACAGAACACATATTCAGCCATGCTTTTACTACTAGACAGCTGACCCAGGTACAGCTGCAAAAAAAGAGCAAAGACTTAGAAAACACATTTATTTTGATTAATACTAATTAATACCAATATTATTTCATTCAAAATAGATATTGCTGGACTTTTACGATATTAAGTCCTATCAATTAACATTTCACATATTGGCCTCATTCTAGTTCTAGTTCCAGAAGAACCTTTTACTGAGAATCAGTGCATAAGAACTCTCAGTTGATTAGCCTCCTCCTCCATTCTGTTTGCTAACCAACAGAGGTGAAAGCAAACAAGCAAAATGCATAATGTTCAGAAGAACAATGAAAACGTTGGACTTGAAGATCTTGAAGGTCTTTTCCAATCATAATAATTCTATGATTCTATGATTCTAAAACTTAAAGTGATCTTAATACTCGATATATTATTTCATTATATAATTGCTATTTCCTTAAAAAGGACATTACTAGCGCATTCTAAAAACCTTTGAATGTTTTGTGCAGTTTAGCTTGGCTATATTTCTTTTAAGCTTATACAGTAGAAAAAACATGACTAAAGAGTCAAAAACATAACCACTATACACAACACACAAACACAGACACACACACACACACTCAGGTACACTGTTTGCTCAGAAGTCCCATCCAATTTATAATTTGACCCTTAATGACAATATTTATCCCTAAACAAATCAGTATTATTTCACTGTAACACCACCTGTTCAGTAAAGAGAAAAAAACCTGACAGTTAAAGCAGGAAACAGAACTGCCTGCTATTTCCTTGAACAAAATCCAGACAAGGACAGCTATTTCCTTATTGAGTCTCCAAGGAGAAGTTACCCTTGTGCACAAGTTCCTGTTCACTTACCAGGCAGTCCAGCTGGGAGACAGGGCTCTTGTTGCCAGGCTGGCTGATATCCCAGACTTTGACGCATCCCTTCCCACCCGTGTACACGTGTCTCGTGGGGTTGCTGATAGTAACTGCACACACAACTTCCCCATGGTTCAGGGTGTTGATCTGACGGGCATGGCGAGGGATTCCTGGACCGATGAGGGCRTCAGGAGGGAAAGGTACAGGCTGCATCTGACCATCTGCAGTAACGTGAAAGGAGTATGCTCTTTTGGGGGGAAGCAAAGAAGAGAGAGGAAAAGAACAAAAACATCAACCAGTTAGACTGCTGAAATGCTGAAAGAATACAGTACTTTGCAATTGCTTCATCAATCTTTTTTCACACACAAAAAATCAAAGCTACATTGCCAAGCAGTGCAGGCTCAACCTTAAACAGCCACTGCATTTGCAGACTTCTTCCATGGAACTTGCACACACTGGCCACCAGCAGAACTAGCTCCCGTGCAGTCAAAATTAAACTTCCACTCGATCTGTTTCTACACTTCTTTATTACCAGCTTTAGCTATGCACACATGTATCTCCTGTTCCTGAGTTTGGAATTAGCACTTTAAACAAACGTGTAGAATGCGTGCACACACATCCACGCACACATATACCCCTTTCATCAGAAGACTGATACCATCTTCTCTTAATTATAGTTTTCTGAATAAGGATTTTGGAAAAGCCGAAGGGCTCTGTTTCCCAAGTATTTTTAGCACCTGTGTGACATCTCTTATTTGTGATTTTAAGTATGTAAACCGTGGGTTAAGGAGATGAATAAAATCTAAATAAAATAACAACATAAACCGAGCTCTATTCAAGGACTAGGGCACAAACAGCAGCTAATGAAAGCTTCAGGTTTAGGGATTTTAAATAATTAAAATAATACGGCAAAAGCCTTGCTGTTTCTTACAATGGCAAATTTATTTATTACTTTTTAGTGCATACCTAGTTCACATTTTTAGATAATCCYGTTATTTTTGCAGCACTCTTCAAAAGCCCAAAGTGGATATACTTGGCAAGATGTGAATTCTTCTGCCACTAAGCTACCTCTTCCCTAGTGGTACTTTCATTTTTTTAACATATTCTTTTGTTCAGAATTCTTTTTTTTTTTTTTTCTCAAGTGCACCTTCCCCAGAAATCTTAAGTCGCTGTTACTCAAGTCAAAATCTAGCATAGCATCAATCTCCTCTGGACCCAACAGTACATGGTTCCACTTCACTCTGTTCTGAATGAGTATTTTTCAAGTATTTGTACATTTTGGGAGAACAGAATGAGCACAGGTCCCCAGCCTGTAGCAGACATCATAATGTACACCTGGGGTCCTTTCCCACTGAATACACTCAGAAGCAGAGCTGAACTGAACACGTTCCTTTAAAAATGACTTAGAAGAAAGCAGAGAGGGCTTATTCTACTGTTCTTTCATATGGAAGAAAACAGTTGCTCCACGCAATATCACTGTTCTTTCAGCAGAGAAGGAGAAAAAGGCTGGGGATGAAAAGTCACTGCTATTAACCATGGTGAAGAAAGGAAGAGTGCTTGCACATGCAATTCCCAAACATCATTTCTGTTTCATAGTGGGACATGCAGACTGAAAACATGCTCAGAGAGCATTCAGAATGGAGGATGAGCAAGCGTGAAGAATGACAAATAAAAGAAAAAGGAAATGCAAGAAAGGAAGCAAAAAACTCACTCCCTCACTACCATACAATCTGCACAGAATATCAAATGTATTTCTTGCCATTGGACCTTTTCCTTTCTTTAGGAAAAAGAATTATAGCCATGATAAAAGCTATACTAGAAATCTGTACCATTTTTGTGAAGAAGGGTGGAGATAAAACTGTCTCAAAGCAGTTATTCATTAAATAGGTGAGACAAAGGATAGGAGAGGRGGCAGAAGAAGAGGGGCAATGAGACTGCTCAAGGCTGAATAACCRTGGTCCAGTTGCAGAATCCACCTACTAAGTCACTGCACGCAAGAGGCTGGAAAGCATCACCCAATCCTAGACTCCAGATCAAAGTCAGCTGCAGAATATTTGCTAGCAATAACAGTATACAGAACCACACAACTTTGAAGTCTGACCATGTCTTTAATTACTGGCAGATGAAAAAAAAATTAAGCAAAGATTGAGCAATTTTCCCCATCATGATAGATAATTCACCTGCACCTTTTTTTTAAATAACATGTTACAGATTGTTATACCTTAAAGGTACCTTTCAATTCACAGTATTTTAAGGAATGTGGTGTTTTGAAATGCTTCTCTGCATATACAAATGTAGTTTCTCTGTTCTTAGTTGGAATGGGAGGAAGAAATTAAGGTATTTTTCAGGTGCTTCATGTATATGTGTCATTATGACAATTTTTCTGATCTCTAATGACAGTAATTCAACGCAATGTATTTTAAATGTGTATTAGTTCACAGTGTTAAAAATGTCCTAYTCAAAGTGTCGTTATATGTATCACTTCTGTTTGCTTGGAGGTAAGTGGCATGGTAGACTAACACAAACACTGTTAACATGTACAACTTCTGTTGACTGGCATCTTTTTCTTTGAAAAATCCTGTATTATTTGCCACTGCTTAGACAGCTTCCATTTTTAGAAGAATGCAGTACTTGTGGCAGACCACAAGCAAGCATTTGCAGCTCCATCACTCTCTGTCACTCTAGGCTACCCCTCCACCAAGTCACCATACCGGACTGTCTAGCCCTCAGCTTCTGAGGAGAACCATATTTCCAGAATCATACTTAAGTATATTAAGGTGCACATATGAATGGCTGAGAAATGACTCATTTTTTAATCCACTAAAGACATTCACAGGCTCAAAGCCTTCACACTGATGCATATATTTTTGGTTGCGCAGTGCTGAAGAGGTCAATATTTAGTGAAATTTTTAAAGTTCTTGGGTTCTCTGGAGCCTATCTTGAAGATTTCTCATCTGTCACCCTTGACCTCACAGCCATCTTCTTCCTCAAATTGCTGTGCACATTTTAATTCCTTACAACCACAAAGGTCTTTCATATTTTAGAAGGACAGACATTATGCCAAAAAATGTTTTTTTTTGTCCAGAGTATGCTGTCAGCGGGAGATGACCATAATTTTCTGCCCTTGGTGAAATGGTTTCTATCACGTTAACATAGTCCCTAGTCCACAGATAACACAGCAAACACAGAATCCTTATGCAATGCAATTATAAGCTAATATGAAAAGCACTAAGTATAACCCACTGACTATATTTTGTAACTAATTTTATACATTGAAAATATTTAAATTATGTCTAAGAACTATATCTTAAGCACAAAGGATAAACAAGTTCAGACCAGAACAAAGTAAGTACAAGACAAATATAAAAGTCTCTTATTTGGGGGGGATTCTGAGAAATATATTCTCTGTACATTGTCTCCTCTACATCCCTTCTGAAAAAAGACAGGCTTTATGATCCATTTCTGTTTGGCAGTATCGCATCCAAACTTGTTTTTTTTYCTTCTGTATTACAAAAGCACTAAAAAGTGGCAAAGTTAAAAATATGGGATAAAGTCTAAAACACGGTAATTTGAAAAAACTACCTGCCTTTTAGCTCTCCTGAGCATTCAGACTGATGCAATATATGTAGCTATTAAAAATACCATATGATCAAAACAAATAAATAAAATCCCAGCTTCCATTTCATCCCTTCAATTCAACAAAATTCCTATACTAGCACAGAAATACCCAAACGGCAAAATACAAAAGCAGATGCATCCTTTTGTTGACATATGCATTTTACTTTCAGGTGTTCTTTGTATACCAGTTCATTTTTAGTTACAGTTTTCACAACAAACATTGGAGACCTTTGAATATCTGAGTAGGCTGTTTTACAACATTGGACAGAATGTTAACAGTTAGTGAACAGGATACTCACATAGCACTAATAAATCCAGGTAACTTCACAAATAGTATGAAGATCATTCTATACCCACACAAGGAGTATTAGGGACTGTAGTTCATATCATAGAGAAATCCACAAGAACATTACTCTAGCATCTATATAAAAGCAACAACTAAATAATTTCTTCCCTAGAAAGGCTATGCACAGAAACAAAAAAACAGCACCACACCAAGAATTTGTAGTTCAGTGCACAGCTAAAGGTTCAGTTAAAAAAAAAAAAAAAAGGACAGAATGCAAAACTCTGACACTCCATGGACACATCCAAAAATAGTACTGATTTCAAAGACAAAAGAATTACTGACTACTAAAAGATTCGGTGATGGCTCAAGGCAATTTGGAGAAGAAAAAAACAGAAAAGTGAATGGGAAGCAAATAATGCACAGGCAGCAAGCAATTGTGGAATAAAATATTAAAACACATTTTACTTATGTTTATACAGACATATATTGTCTGCCCAACAAAGTTACTCCTGAACAACAGAGGAAAGTGTAAGATTACACAGTGTCTTCGAAATAGAGATGTCCATGGCTCAAAATACAAACCCAAGCATGACAATCAAGGGTGAAAAAGAGAAATTGATAATCAAGAAGAGATTAATCAAACAGCTATAGGCAGTAACAGCAACTGAAGACAGAAAACAAGGTTGTATATAACAAAGGTTTCAAAGTAATACCAAAATTCCAGAGAGTCTCAAAGAAAATGCTTACAAAAATACCAAGGTTAGCTCATTTGTATAAGCAAGAAACTGGTTAAGACACTTCAGCTTTTTAAATTGCTTCATGATTGACCAACTCTCTCTGTATAACTAACAAGGTTAGACTCCAAAGAGAGCAAAGTTGTTAGAATCACACTTCGACATATAGAACAGTGGTGATGAAGGCATTTAGTCTAGTTCCAGGCAAGACAAGTGAAAGGCAAGCTTTTCAGACAGAATTCCCATGACAAGGAGGAATATACAAGCAAAAATAGGCCCAAGAGACTATTATTTTTTCTAGCAATCTAGTCATTTATAGAGATCTTAGGGCACATGGGGTTAAAGAAAACTCTACATGCTCTCAGAAATACCATTCCTTCTGAAACAGAGGATCTTAAGGTCTTGGAAAGAATCCTGAGTGAGAAAAAAAAAAAAAAAAACAACCTGCAGCTATCAGAAGGCACATACTGCTGGGCGTTCAACAGTTTAACCCAAAAGTTTCTCTTTGTACCATCTGTAGTAAGACTCAAACCAAAATTCCAAATTTCAATAACAACCTACTCAATGCAGCAAATTAACCGGTCTTTAGGATAATACTAATTTGGAAGTGAAGTAAGAATTCCCCTTTAGTCTTCCTGACCTTAACAGACATAAACTGTACATCTACTATAGGAGACTTTATGTAAGAGACCCTTAAAATGATGCTGCAGGTAGTATATATCATCCAGGCAACTGTAATCAAACATAACTAAAATAAAGGCACTTCCAAATTTGCCTACAAAGAAAGTAACAGTGCAGCATCTGGCATTTTAGGTTTCTCTCACAGGTAAAGCATGCAAGGAAGTGGCTTCAAAAGGAAAAAGTCTGAGTCACTCCAGGTATTGTGACTATGAATTAGTGAACACATCAAATTGAGTAGAGAAATACTAAAATAAATTATCTAAAAAAGCAGTATGGAAACAGACTACATAAACAAAACAGACTGAATTAGATACGAGGTATCAGAATACAAAATATAATCATATACGAGGTATCAGAATACAAAATATAACCATAAAAATGCACTGCTATTTTGCCGAATAGTTCAACAGCTAGAACCTAGCTTCCTTCTTCAGTGGAGTTCTGACTGAGCAAAAAGATGTTTTGCTTTTAAAATACCTTATTGTTGGGATTACTAATGAAATAAGAAGTATTGTATGTTTGAGAATACACTATTTTTAAAGTGGATACTTTGGGGATACTTTGGTCTCCAAAAATATTTTATACAAGGGCTTCCAAACCAAGAAAGTGCTTGGCTCTTAATAARGAGAACCTGTATTCAGGACAATGCATGTTCCTTAGTGTACTAAATTTAAACATAACACCCTCTGATACCTAACACTAACTCACAGACCCTTCACTTCAGTAACCCCATCAATATATCGCCAGCTTTTAAGTAAATTCAGGCTTAACAGGTTTCTCACATTGCCAACAGAGAGCTAAGTCTGCTCTCAGAATCATCGTGGATAACGACGACAACACATTTAGGATGGCTTTCCCCACGTAAGAAGCCTGCTGTTGCCTTAGTACCATGCAAAAAGAGTAGGAGAAAAACACATGCTTTACGGTCTGTAACCTGAGGTACACTTTTCAATATGCTGGAATGACTGACATCTTCACTAGGTACCATGGAAGGTCAAAAAACAGATACACTGAAATCTGTGTTGTGTATAACTTTCACCAGAATAAGTGCTTCATAGAAACTTTCACAGTATCCTAAAAATAAGTTTTTGAATTCTTCTGAAACTGCAAAAGGAGAAGTGAAACCAAAGCCTTACAAAGTTTGGCACAAAAGACAGTACGTAGCAGGAAAACTGGGGAGCACAAAATGGGTTTTAATATGGAGGAAAATCTGTACTCCTGCTACTTCTCGTTGAAAGAAAACACTGGATGTCAAGCACAAAGATTCTGTTCTGCTATAATGCTCTCTGCCTTTCCCTTTCTATGGAAATGTTCCGTTTAGACTTATGTAGGAGCATTATCCAGAAGAGATTGTGTGTTCATATACATATATGAATATACATACACACACACACACACACACACACATATATGTGCATCTTTGTGACTTTTCTATGTATGGGAATACTTGATTTCAGTCTACCATAGGCCAAATTATGGAAAATCTCAACATATGCTGTTTTGGTGCAAGTATTTTAACACCAGTAAGCCTTAGTGTCACAGATTTTATTCAAGCACTCTTTCAGCAACAGTTAAAGCCTTTCAATAAAAAGAAACTGTTGTAGAAGTCATCTCCATCTATGCACCACCCACTGCACAACTGTTTCCCATCCTTTTCCTTTCCAGATGCATAATTCCACAATGTTTTTAAGTGCTTACTCCGTTATGTAGGGTGTGCATGAGCTGCCAAACTAACTGCTTCAGATACCACTGTCATCAACAGTTTCAGACTCTCACSCCTGCTAAAACAGCTGCCAGACAAGAGTTTGTGAATTTGCATTACACATTTATGCTCACTCTAGTACGAATTTTAGTTTCAACCTTTAGTTCAATCTGTTCTATCTTACCCATTTTTTCCACTGTCTACTAGCTTACAATTCCCTTAGCTTCTTCTAGAAAGGAAGATRTTTAAAAGAATACCCACGCTCAAAGGTGCATATATATCATCAACATCTTGTCTTTAGAAACAAGCAAACACACACCTGTTTCAGAAGAGAACAGCTACCACTTGAGAATTCACATGCTACATTCCTTATCAGAAGTCTAATGCAATCTCCCGGGAACAACTGAGGCACTACTCCCTTTGGAATTCTTGTTCACTGACACAAGATAACTTCATGCTCTCTAAATGTGGCAGACATTAACAGAAGTGYTAAGAGTTACTTACGGTTTTCCCCCAGGAATGCCTGCTAGATTTGGAGGGATTCCAGGTACTCTCATGTGAGGAGGAGGATCAAACCCAACCTGACAATGAAAAATCAATTAATTTCACACTTGCAATTTCTCAATTAACAATTCCCTCTTCCACACCCCCCAAATGCTATATATTTAAACAAAAAGAAAAAATTAACTGCAGAATTGAAGGGCATAGGGAGCAGCGGGACAATTAAAAACAAAAGTTACTTCTGATAAAAGTATTCATATCCAAGTAGAAAAGCAGTAATCTTGATCAAGTATATACAGCACACTATAAAGAAAGTATAACGCAAAGATCTTTGAGCTAACACCAAGTTAGCCCTTCCTCTGGAGGTCATGTTGTGTTGGYGTGTGGCCAGATCAATGCTCTTTAGATTGTGACAACCAGCACTTGCACATGCGGACATGCACAGCGCTCCAAGGCAGTTTAAGACCCCAGCTATAATCTCTGTTTTATACAGTACTGCACTGTGTGGGCACATCAGTTAACAGATCTCTCACTGACCTAAACTGCAGACACACACAAACTCATCTACAGCTTAAACATATTACATAACTCCTTTCACAAGCTGCAGTCCCATTAAACTTGTATTCTGAATAAATATGTATGTCAAATAATCCAAAGACTACTCATATTTTACTTCTGGTAGAGTATACTTGAATTATATTCTTGCTTTACATGTAACATATTCTATTTATTATGTCCACTTTTTCAAATAAAAAATATGTTTTCCAGGTTGTAAAAAGCAGCTTTACCCTACAATAATGAGGAGGATGACAGTTTCTTGCAGATTTTCAAGTAGGTAAGTCTGTGCATACATAAARCTGCCTTCAAGCTCATATATTTGCAGAATCGGACCCTTAGGCTATAGTAACGACTACTGTGTTTCATCTATTTATTATAACCGCAGCAGCAACAAGGACTACTCTTAACACATCTTATCACAGAACTTCAAGACATGTACACACCAACTCCCCAGACTGATTTCAATTAAAAGAAAAAAAAAAAAACAACAAAAAACACACAACTAGATAAAAAGACTTCTATGTGCTTCAAGAATTATTTAGGAGATTTGTAGAGCTCACAAATTTGATTCAGTAACAGAAAAACAGATGTCCAGTGCACCAATGAAGTGCTTTGTAGCTACCAACACTACCTTTTCATTTAAAGCATAAATAAATAGTTTGGCATTTACTAATGATCCAAGGCACTGATGAAGGTTAAGAAAAAAAAGAGACATACATCAATACACTCAACACACTGAGTTTCTCTGTTTTCAAGATACAAGTTTGTTTCTCCAGGCATGCAGCAAAGTGAAAAGCACAGTGAAGCAGTGACGCCTTTGGTGTTGCTATAACTTGGGAATCTGACAATGTTAAATGAAGCATGGAGTTCTTTTCAGCGAACCACAACCAAGAGCTGAGATTGCAAGCAACGTATGGCCTTACCATAGGAGATCTTCCATAAGCAACCACAGCAGCTGCAGCTGCAGCAGCACTCATCTGAGGGGACATATTGTGCAGACTGGCATAGGCTGCCCCTGGACTGGTTAGCTCTCCATTCATGCCAGCATGAGGTACCATTCCAAACGGAGCAGGGTATGGTCCGGGTACCGCCAAAGGTGTCCGCAAACCTGCGGCTGCACAAGAATGAAGTGACTGTATTTTAATTTCCCGGCACACAGAGAGGAAAGTGATCTTTTTCTCTACAGTACCTGACCTTCCCTTCCTCTACACACTGCCAAGAAATATTTCCTATTTCACCACAACCACCTCTTATTACTCGCTGTAAATAGGGCCGACTGAAGTCTGAACTTGCTGATTACCTCTAACAATCTCTACTAGCATTGTCTATTTCCATCTCGGTAATATTTCCCTGTTTACATTAATCGCTCCTTTGCCAAATTAAGCAGTAAAGCTGACAGACATAGTTTACACAGCTCATGTCTGAAGCAACTGTGCAGTACCAGCCTAAACAGCAAAAGYAAACTTCATTCTACATTTATCAAGATTTACACTGCAGCAAATATTAGTAGTCCCGGACAAATACTGTAAGAGATTGCATTTAGAATAAGAACCAGAAAATTCTGAGAAGTCTTTCTATACTGCATACAGTCTCTGGATTAGTTTCCAAAAAAAGATAGAGACAAAGTAAACAGAAGAAGAACATAAGCCTGAAAGATATTTGAGCTCTTGATAATCCAAACAGCTGCTTCTCATCAAGCCTTCTCTTAATATCAAGAATAAAGCAACACATTTACTTAACATTCACATAGAACTCCATATGTAAAAAAGATTAATGCTGGAGCCATAAACACAAGAGGTAATGCATTACCAGCTTGGTTAACCAGAGGGTCCATTGCTGGAGGTTTTCCAAGGCCTGGACGAAGTCCTGGAGTTGCACTAGTGCCCGGAGTTGGCACATCACTTCGAGGAGTTGGTGTGCTGGATTTCAGAACAGGCGTGCTGGCTTTTTCATGCTGGTATCATTAAACAAATTAAATGAGTATTATTTTTAATCCAGGCCATATTACACAATTTATCACAACAGCAGCTGGGATGCTGGGCACCTACTACCTACTCCCTCAGCCAATTTTCATAAATCCACGCAATGTTGACAGCATTAACTTGTGAGAGAGAAACGCTGACCCTTTCAATTACTGCCAAAATTAAAATAAGCAAAGAGATGTAGAAAGTTATTTTTCCTTCTTTCTTCAGGACAATACTGTATRCAGCATCAATTTATTTCATTCTACAATAATTATTGTCTTAAAAATCACTGTACATAACAAACTTCACTATAAAACCAAAGAAGAACCACAGCTGATGATATTAAAAGAAAAAGTGGTATTTGAAGGATTACAGAGAATCTGATCAAATTATTAATGATACCACAGGGGAAAAAAATAAAGACAGTTTTTWAAAAGTTTATTAACAGTTTATTCAGAAGAATGTAGGAGTAGTCTGGAGAACTTCTTAGCGGCTTTGTGCAGATCTACAGAGGAATTAGAGCATAAACTATTGCTCAGAGAGAAAGCAAAGCTTGAGCAATCTTGTGTGTTATGTAATAACTTTAAAATTTGTTGATACAAATGTAAGAAACATAAAAAATCAGCATGAAGCTAAAGTTATTGCTGAGGAGGAAGATTAAACAGTACTGTAAAGATCAGGAACAGTAATCAATTTCAGCTTTCAGTGCTCTGCCAAAAAATATTTTAGGGCAAGGCAAAAGTAGACTTTATTTGCAAAAACAACATTTCTCCGGACTTCCAACTGCTTGCAATACTCACCAAACTCATTTCTTTGGATTTCAGAGAAGTGGAACTTCCTGAAGAGGCTGTAGATGCTGGACTGCTAGAGGCATCCTTCTTCATCAGGCGGTTTTTATCTATACCATTTTCGCGTGGTGAATGAGCAGGACTTGCCCTTGGAGAGGATGGATCCTAAGCAACAGGAAAGGAATAAGGGCATAAAAGGACGTTATGGGTTGATACACAAAGAGAAATAAGGAGCTGGGGGAAGGAGATGTAGAAGAATTCACAGAGTAAGTTCAAATGAAGAGTCTTTCTTTTGTCTCTGTGAAAAAGGCTAAAAACCCTTTGTTAGTTTAGTGTAGATATGAATAAGTTAATCCAGTGAGCAATCTGGATTTATTTTAGATTACATAGATACATAGACTACATAGATGGAGCTTGCTATCTAGTTAAGCATAAGCACAAGCTAAAAAAAGTATGTATGACAAGAAGAACAAGGTAGAGCAAGGGTAACAGTAATAAGTTCACACTRATCCGTATGTCCTTCAAGTACGGCTAGTGACCAACAAAATTTCAGAGATCATCTTTTTCAGGTGATACATAATTTCACCACCTCTACCTTCAAATAAAGCAATATAGGCATGTGCTTTATATTTATAGGCCGAGGGATCTAGCTGCTACTTCTTACTAAATACCACCTGTAATTGCATCACTACTTGCATCTTCAGAAAACAAAATAAAAAAAAAACCTCTCAGGTAACTATCTTCTTATCTTCCAGAGATACCCTCTGCTTTTACTGTAGCATGAAACAGCCTACCCAGAAAGCTACAAAGCCATCAAAGCTCTGCTGGTTTCCATGCTCTTTCTGCTCATGAGAACAGCAGCAGTGAGGTAGGGAAGGCCTCACAAGAAAACAGCATATCTGTCAAATGATTATGGAGCAGGACCATAACAGCCAGGGTTTCTGAGATCATTCTTAAATTTCTAGTTGGATATCCATTTTTCTACTTGTCTGAAGTCATTTGGACACCTGGAGCTGCTGGGTGTACTTCCTCTCTGTCAGCCTCTGGACCTGTCTTTTGGTAAGCAACATAGGAATCTGTTCTGGCATACTCGGGCTTTTTAAATTTTTCAGCTCTCTGACATAATAGATGAAGGAGAAGGTGAGTCCCTTCACCTTGATGTCATTACCAAACTTCTATTMTAGAAAGAGAGAGCAAAAAGAAAAAGGCTTTTTTAAGTGCCTCTGATTTAAAAAAAAAATCAAATAAAAAATTGAGAGACTTCAGATGATTTCATTCTAAATAGATAAACATTTGCAGCAAAACTTGTCTTTAAAACAGGAAATTAAATTATTTGTAATTTTAAAGCCACTACAAGTGTTATTAATACTACTACTGCTAATATGGTCAAATATTATCTTCATTTTTGATTTAAAAACAGTAGTGTAAAAAACCTCATCCCTCCCGCTGTATTTCACCAAAACTATAGAACAGCTTTGAAATGTTAGAACATAACTGTGGAGAGAACAGATACGGATAAAGCAGCACCAGAAAAAGCAGAGAGGGCAACCAGATAAAACAAGGAGGCAACTGTGGTATTAACAGGAAAGGGGATGTTGTGAATATTTTAATATATCCACATAGAATGTTTATGTTTCTTTCATTTAACTGAATGCATTGTTCCTTTAATGCTTGAGCAAACATAAAGACTAAAAAATGAAAAAAAAGTTACCTCATTGGATACATCTACAACCAAGTTATCGTCACTCTTGTCCCCATCACTGTCCTATTAAAAATAAATCAATAAATAAATTGTTCAGTTCATTTCATACCTTAAGAGCCTAGAGGAAAAAAAAAAAAAACTAGGCATCTACTCTGACATTTTGCCTTTTGACTTAAGAAGTCTTTCTTTACTTATTATCATTAGGGCAAACAAGATATAAAAGAGGAATATAACAACTTTCTAGCTTTAATAATAAAGCCTAAAAGAGGGAGGACTAGTTTAGTGCCAGTCTTGCTATCAGCCAGAGAYGGTCTGAAAACCCTCCTTATTATCTTTATAATAAATGTTACCACTACATTAAAAAAGTAACTAACTCTATACATTCACTATTTAATCTTATGAGAATTATTGCTTAATGTGTGTAACTAAAAGCCACATATGTCTCAGAAAATTCCAGTAAGTGTTTATGAATCGACTCCTCTCAAGTTATAGGACAATTTTTCTCCATTTCCAAAAAGAAAAGCTTCGAAAATAGGAAGCTATGGGGAAAAGTCTAGAAATGACAACGGACTTAAACATTACTGCTTAGCAAAATCAAAACAGTTTGACATTCTCATACTGGAATGTTTTATTCTGGATTGTCATACTGAATTTTGACTCAGTTTCACTATAAACCCTGTTCATCTGGGCTGCCCTAGTGCCTCCTGGAAGCTGTTACTCAAGTGCCTTCTGTTCCCTCTCTCCAAAGTGGTCTGGAATCTCCACTGGACATATCCACATGATAGGCTGTGGTGCAGTGATTTCAGCCACCACAGTGATTGAACTAGAGAAACTGAATAGAGAAACTTGACAGAAAGATCAAGGGAATGACTAAACTTAAACTTTCCCATGGGAAGGTCAGACATTTCCAAGAATTGTATTTTTAGTTAAAAAGTTTCTAGGAAACTTGTCAGACACACAAGGGACTGCTCAAATTGTCCCTCATGTCTTGAATTAAATCAGCAACACTTTCTGAGTTTCCAGACTGTCGTACTTAACTCTGGCAGCAAGATAGGAAAGCATCAGTTCCCTCCTTTAACTCCAGGATATAAGCACTAAAAGAGCAGGTGGTTTTACCCCTACTCTTTGCTTTAGCAATAGTGTTTTTAAGAAATACTGCAAGCACTGGAGGGCCCAAAGAGTGCCACTGGAGACAAAAGCAGAATGGTAGCTCTATTTGTTCACTTGGGAAACTGCCCCTTCAAAGGCTGCAACAGAAGATGGAACAGGAAAGCTCCAGTTCCGGGTACTTGCCACAATGAATGAGGCAAACATATGGCAGGAAGAGGTATAACTGAGCATGTGGGAGACCTTCCTTAGCCCATCAGGGGCGTATATGGAGAGCATTCATTCATTCACCAGAAACACTGGATGAGGGCAAAACTAATTACTGCGTAATTATTAAATTCACTCAGCTCATTTTCTCATGTTGTGCAACTATCCAAGTCACATTCAAATTTGACTAAGTATATAAAACGTGGGTTAAAACCCCCGCACACACACTATTTCTACACTGTGATATCCCTCTTTTCGAGCAGAAATGAAAAAAAAAAAAGGAAGATTTAAGTTTTTATATAGTCTGAATCTGCTTAACTTTTAACTATATAAGATTAACAACAACCTTAGAATTTCAAGGCCTCAAAGCTGAGGGAGTAGCATAGGGAAGTTTGCCAGAAGTTTCTGAAATCAAAACTAGGTTACTGGGAAGAGGTGGAAAGAAGACTCAAAGCTGCAACAATAATACAGCACTACAACGTGCATAAAGAGGAAAGTAACCCAATCTGTTGTTAGAGGCTCTACTGCTCGCTACTGACAGCAGGCCTTCTCCCACATGGATATTGCGAGTTCAAATGGAAGAGAAATTCTGCTTCCAGATATTGATGAAATATAGTAGCATCTCCTTTTCTCGTGGGTTTCAGCTTCCAGCAAGTAGTGATGAAAGCTATCTACAGTAGGCATTYCAAACCACACTAACAGTATGTCAAAGCATAACTTCATTTTTTAAATTTAAGTTCTACTTCTCACTGCTTTTTAAATTCAGATTAGCCCTATTCTAAGGCCTGTGGAAATCTGCTTGTGAGGTTCACATAGAAACTGTACTACTAAAGTCCCCCTTTGAAACTGAGTAGTAAGCAGTATTTGTCAAAATGCAGAACAAACTGAACGTTTTGCTTTAGCTTGATTTCTACTGAAATTGCCCTATCAACAAAAGAAAAAACAAACTTCAGGAAGTTGGTGCAGTCCTCAAATACACCATTTGCAAAAATAATTACTAATCAACACGGTAATAGTWAATATCAGAAATTTACCTGTTTCTCCCTTTTCTCTGCACCCCAATCAATGGGAAACCTCCAACAAACCTGGAGCACTGTAGCAGGTTTACAGTAATCCAGAAAGTTTTTTGCTGAAACTGAGAAATGGATCCTGTCCCAAATCAAAACCAGGTATTCCCGGCTTCTTCCTGCCTATCGAGTATAACTTGGCAAGAGCCTGAACTACTGAGTCACTGCTCTTTCCACAGAATGAGTAATGGTTTCTCTGGCACATATAATCATGTACTATTCCCTTGTTCTTGACAGCTCTTTCACTCTTCATACACACACTGTATTCACAAACAAACATTTCTTTGAAAAAAAAAAAACTTGCTTACATAATGGCTGGAATCCTTATCATCCACCTTTCTCTTTTTGATGTCATTGGCATATTCAGGCCCGTTTCTTCGTTTATCTGTGTTTCGCAGGCTGTCGGGGACCAACAGAGAATTACTCTGTAAAAAAAAAAAAAAAAAAAAAAAACCCACAATGTCAATCAAAAAAACCCCCCAAAAAACCTTTCAAGATTCCTTTGTATATGCCTAAAAATGAAAATTGGGTTCAATAGATGCTTTAGAAATGTGATACCTACATAGTCTTTCATTCCCTTTAATTCAAATCAAAGTACTCCAGACAAACATTTAGAGCTTCATACATTTTAAAGGACAAGCATGGCTTTTCACTGCTCAACTTACCAAAAGTTTACTTCACTTGTCAGTCGCCAGCTATTTAACTACTTAATTCAACAGAATTTATTGTTCAAGACAATGTCTTAAAAAATGTCTCTTCATGAGCAGGTAATGACTTTTTTAAAAGGTATTACAGAGGCACCATAAATAAACAAGGCTTTACTAAGTCTACACCTCCAGGAATGAAGAGACATACAGCAGTAAGACCTTTAACTCTTAAATAATAAGAAAATACTAAATAAGATTATTCCAGACTCATTTGTTAGCTGGCCTCAACAAATTTACTCCAAACAAAGATCAAGTATCTTTACTGCCAACATAGCCCTTACCACTAGTGTGAAACTTGAGGCTAAAATATTTAATAAGATTTGGTCTGAAAAACTGAGGCCAACAGACACACAAAAGACGAGAGCAAAGACTAATCTTTTCCCCAAAGGGCATGGGCTACCTTCATTCATATATGCAAAGCACAAACTATTGACCCAAAAAGAAAAGCATTTTAAGATATTTTTCAGTCACATGACAATTTGACATGCCTGCATTCCCACCTCCATTCCAGCTAAAGCATTAAAAGCATGTTACAATGAGTTCTTTTAAGTGTAGGATTAGCATATGCAAGAGGGCAATTTGTTCAGTGATGTGTTAATGCTCTGAACAATGCTGAACGAGTTGAGCAGAAAAAAAAAAATCCTTTTTCAAAGACCTGATAAGCTTGGTTTTTAAAAGCCAAATACATGCTTACATAAATAAGTATATGTTCATATAAATACCAAGTAAATATATATTTACATGTACACAGATATATCTCACAAGTGGAAAGTCTAATACCAACATATACGCTATGGTACACATATAAGTCACAAAGGAAACATCTGTGCCTACCTAAGAGCCAGAGAGGTATTTAACTTATGGTGAGCATATATAAATAGCTTGTGAGCTAAGCACTGAATAATTTTCCCCGTTTAAAACCTGAAGACACCACCATGATAGCTGTGAAGCACTCAAGCATTAGTGTTCAATCCCAAGGAAAAAGAAAACAAAATGGGGTACATAAAGCAATCTGAATCCCCTTTCTCCTACTTTAGAAGCTGCACTTTAAAGCCAGCTCTAAGTTCCTTTATTCATGACTATTCAAGCTACACAAATGCTAAGGGGCTTACAAAACACATACAGGAGTGTCTAATGAAATTCAGTATAAAGAAACTCAAAATAATGTCTTTACCGCAATGTTTTGTAGCTAAAGGGTGGGCTTGTTGGATCACTGAGCTAATTGCATCAATAAATACACTCTGAATTCAACTCTTCATCTCCTCCCAAATGTACAAACTCATGGATTCACTGTTTTGGATGCTTACATCAATCTCAAAGAAAAAACCTCAATACTTGGTATTAAACTCGTAATGTCTGTAGCAAGAGACCCTGGACAAAACCATGCTGTCTTATTAAACCTAACCACAAATATGAATATTTCAAATGCCTTTTATAAAGTCTTAAGAAAAGCTTCCCTTTACAAAAATCATATGCAGACTACTTCACTGCTTTCCTTTTAAATCACTGTAACTAAATGACAGTAATGAAATGGTGGCAAAGAGGCAGCATCTGGACAGAACTTAGAAACTATGCTTTTAAAGTTATTACATACAAGCTAAAGGAAGAAGCTTGAAAACTCTGGCATAAAGTACATGAAATTATAAGAACTGTTTTGCTTTTTTTTTTTTTTTTTATGTTCCTTTCATGCAAATATCTTAGATAAGGTTAAACATGTGTCTACCTAGACAATGCCAACAACATCCTGTAGATTTGTCAGCCACAACTGAAATATAGGGCATAGATATCTAAGCACACAGAATTCAGATCTGATTTACTGTAAAAACGCAACAAGTAAGCACTCACAAACTATTGGTTCCTACAAAAAATCAGCAGTTACATCTAAAAAAGCAAAAATATGAAATACCCTTTGAGATGTTCTGAGGACATTCAGACATCCAGCAACTACAGCATGCCACACAATTTCTGCATACCCTACTATTTCCAAAGACCTAGCAAAGACCCTCAGGTTTGTTTCTTTTCCTCAAAAGTTTGAGGACTAACTATCATAAAAATATCATTAGTCCAACAAAAGTTGCTGGTAAGTCTATTCTGCAACATTTCCCCCTGTGAASATATTTACTCTGGAATAATGCGTCTTCTCTAACTTATCAAATCTATACAAGGCACTTTTCTTTGGAATCACAGTATACGTGCCAGAAGCTGTTTTACAAACATTTACTTCACAATAGCTGTATTGTTCTGTATCTGCCCCATAAACATTCTGTTACTTGGGCAAAATAGATCATTAAACTTGATAATTAAATAGACACTGCTTTTGTTCTGTTTGAAGGCTTTGTTTAAATGAAGTTTTAAAAGCTGTGATCAAGATCAGACAAAGTGCAGTTTTAATTAAAAATAACTTGTTCCCATAAATTACTATTGTTATTGAAATAATTAACTGTCCAAGAATTTATTCAATACTATGTAGCTATGCATCCCGGTAAGCAGTGCTTCTAGCACATCCAGTATTTTCAGCTGGAGTTTGCATCTCTGATATCAATTTGTCTGAAAGATGCAAAACAATGTACATACATACATGAAGTCCACTTCCTCAAGAGAAACCTGCATAACTCTTTTGTTGTTGTTGTTATTGTTGTTGTTTTGTCTTACTTTCCACAGACTAGACTTATAATTGCTTTTATACTAAGAACCTAATTTATTAGGTATTACGAATATGTCTGCAGAACATGCAACTCAGATCACAACAAACAATTAAAATCCATTTTAAGTAAAGGTTTTATTTTTCCTCCAATGACTTAAAAGTTATTCACCTGAACCCTTGCCTTCAAATAAATCTTTGAAGAAAAAAAAAGCTTAGTGTTCTTAATTCCTGTCAGTATTACCAGACTGTAAACAGGCTTTATATGCAACAGGCCACTCAGGAGCTCAAGGCAACTTTGCTGACAACAGATTTCAAACACTGAAACCACTAACAGCAAATTTGAAAGGAAAATGTAGTCATGGATGCACAGAATGCAGGCTCTCTAACAGGAATATAATGCGTATTGTTCAAATGCACTTCCCTGGTTGCAGTGCTGATTCCCCTGAAGAACTATTTCCAAACCACCAATGTGCACATCTGAAGTCGACTGTGGGAGGCCACAACAACCCATTTAGTACCAATTACAAAATAGCACAGATAACTCACCCGCATGTACAGCACTCACCACTAACATTATGCTGACCACTACACCAATTAAATAACAGCATTTACATTACATCTGTATTTGTGGTTCAACTATGCTGGCCCCAATTATGACTTCCCTAGTGCTGCATTCCCCTTACCCCTACCTACATCAAGCACACACCCCGACACTTGATCAGCGCTTAGTCCCTCTCTGACTCTTTGTACATCTGCACCAGCTGTAACCACCAGTTACTACAGACAGGTATAAGAGCTGACTCTACTTGCACCTCTCTGCAGGGCCAAATAGGGTTTATTGCGGTCACTCAATTGCCTCATTGGAGCTAAGCTGCTACAGGACTATCTACCAATATCCACAGGTACACACGAATAAATAATCCTTTGCTGAGTAGAGAAAGCAGAATCATATCTACCATGAACAACCAACAGCAGATCATAGCTGTCCCACTGGGAATCAGCACTCCCCACGATATAAAGAATGTAGGAGTAAATCATAAAAAAGTTGGTGCTCAAGGAGAGGATTATTCAACTCCCGAATCAATAGCCCTCCTCTGCTTTTGCAAAGCAAATTCCACATACGACAGTAAACCAAGTGTTAACCTATAAAATGAACTGTTTTTAAATGACTGGTGATGTAAAATTATCAACTGTTCCCCCCTTTTTATCAATCTCCTGTGAGTTATTTTTAACTAGTATCTTTATTTTATGAACATGAAAAATCTAGAAGCTTAAATGGATTACAGTTACCTTCCTTCTTGATTCAATATTCCAGAGATGTCAGTAGAGTAAGATTTATTCTGAATTCAGTACCTCCCAGATGTTTCTTAAAATGGGAGTCAGAAATTATCCAAAACCCCTCATTCTTTAACTCTTGTCATCAGCCCTCAACTCATGCTGCTTTGCATTAGTCACAAGGTAAACTGCAAAACAGCAGGCGTAATTCCTGTTGAAACCAATTCATTGCTTGCATACAAGGACTATAAAATTAACACTTTTTTCCCAACTTTTTGCGATTTCCCTACATCTATTTAAAAGAGTTAAAAAGTAAGACTTATAAAAATAAGTTTGTATACAACATCACCAAAAAAAAAATGGTTGCGGTTGTGCATATCCTCTGCTCCCAACATTGTAAGGCAAGAATGCGATGGAGACCTAAAGACATCTGCTTTACAAAAGAATAGCAGCATTTACACAAAACAACCCAGGCAGAAACAAAACTCTTTCAAATGTTACGACCACTTCCTAAGTCATTAAAAACACAAGCTCAATGTTTTTCAGGAGGACAAACAGCAACCATAAGCACAAATCCCAAACACACAAAAAGGTTACAATTCACTGTCTACAAATTATTAGTGACACAATTGAGCACTTGACAACATTTGCATTTCTATGCTGTCCAGACAGGACACTAGAACGGTGGGAGGACAAGTGATAAATGAATACCTGGGATGAGTCTGGAAGATGTTGCCACTACACTCTCTAAAAAAGCACAGACAAAAACCAACTTGCACCAACATCTCCTAAAACTTTAATAAAGTTCTCTTGCAAAGCTCCTTTGCTTTGCTGAACTTTATTAGCTTTAGTCAAATTATGTAACAACAGTAGGAATGGCTGCATTCCTATACCATCACTGCTTAATTTTGGATGGTGAGTTACACCAGCCAAAAACACCTGCCATTATTCACACCTTTCCTATCCACAACTTTCATTTTGATCAAATAATTTTAGCATTTGATGTGTAGAACATACTACTGCTAACTAAAATATCGTGGAAATATTTCATAAGCACACATTAATGAAGATCTTCTTCAGCAAGTAAAACAAAAGGTGAAAATGAAAAGAAGAAATACCTGGTCTTTGACATTTAAATACAGCAGAAGTATGTAAAATGGACACTTATCATGCAATAATCAAATCCCTTATATATCTTTATATTCCATTTCATATTCAGTTATGAATACATAAGTTTCACTGCAGTATGGAAATATTTAAAAAAAAATAAAGACTCTTGACTGCTTATTTACCTAAAAGACCTTGGTCTTTTTCAGTTTATTTTTGAAATAAATTGAAAATTGAAAAAGACCAAGAACAGTTCTCGTTTTAAAAGAAGCCAAAACACACTTTAACTCCAAGTTAACTCCAAGTTTGAAATTCAGACTCTGAATTTCACAACATTGTCATTCTAAGCACAAGAATTTCAAACTCAAACACCCTTTATACATTTGCAATTCAAGACAAACTGGGTAAGCAGAGTGAGCAGGGTAAGTGCAGTCTAATTCTTTTCAAAAAAGTTATTTGATGAATTTTTTTTAGTGAAGTATAAATAGTCCAAGTGTGGGAGAAGGGATAGGAAACAATAAAACAAACAACCCAGAAACCAAATCCATCATACACCTACAATACAAGCCTTCCTCAGCTCCTGAGTAAGTAAGTAAGTAAGTAGCTGAGAATTGTGCTCTTGGTCAACACCACTCGAAGACAAACGTACTTGTAACTCTGGGGCTTCACAGAAACGCAACTTTAAAACTCTTCCACAGTTACACTGACATTAATAATACTGCCACATTGTGCAAGCTGAAACAAATGCTTCTTGCTTTGCAATCTGGAAACAAGGACTGCCTCAAAAGATATTAAAAAAGTTTACAAACAGGTAATTCTCAAGCCTACTACCAAAACAGAAAACATTTATAAACGATAAAGCCAGGTTRGCACCATAAATTTATCAACTAATATCTGCTCCTATTTCCTCTCTTTTCTAATTGAGAAAAGGAACTACATAAGAGCTCAAACTCACATATTGCAYCAAAAAGCAGAATAAATTTTGTTATTTGAAATAAAAGTTGCAAATGGCCATTTCCAGCAGGTTAAAAGGGTAACAGTACTCAAAACACAACAGTGTGTATATATACATACAAACCTAACAAAGTAGTTCTCTGGCTGATTTCTGGAAAAAAATGTTCTCATATCAATTGTATTACAGCTTCTATCTAGAGAAAAAGTATTTCTAGAGTAGTTATGACAAGTGCACAAATTAGGCAGCAAAGATATTCGTATGAATTAAGCAGATTCTGTTACAGAAACTGCTGTGGCCAAAAATTTATTCACAGCTACAACAACACAWAAATTTAAAATTTCTCATCTGCTCTGCAACTTTAACACCTGAAAATCCTAATGGAAACATCTTATCTCCAACTACAAATTATACAAGCTTTGCATTGCAGTCACAAAGTTCTGTTAGATACGAAGCATTTTTTCTAAAACCAACAAAATCTAACTAAAATTCAAGCAAACCCCAAACCACTTTGCTTAGACAAATCTATCAGATTCATATAAGTCCTCTACCCAGAAAACTTAAATATTCCACATGAACTAAGAAATATCTTAATAGAAAACACATATGCTTACTATCACAAAAACGTTACTAAACAAAAACTAAACAGAAGGACAAAGAGAGCAAATTATGCTTATAACAAAATACAAAAATGGAAACGTTAGCAGGAGTATTGGTACTTACTGTGCCTGGCTCTCTGTCTGCTCCCGTAGTAATCAAGAAATGCACAGACATGCCCGTTCAGACACAGAGGCAAGAATAGAAATAAAAAAGGGGGGAAAAAATTAGAACACAAGCCGTGAACAGTTTTAAAATGGCTTTTATTTATATAAGTCATTGCACATTCCTAATACAGTGATTTCCTGAATATTACAGTATTTTGTAAACATGATTTACAGTTTAACCATACACAAAGCCTAGTTTTATTTCATGACAGAATAAATTATTTTCTTTTCAAAAATTAGTCAAGTGCAATTTTGCCCAATATTTAATTCTGTACTAGAATTTACACCTAAGAAAACTAAAGTAACAGATGCAATTATCTGAAGTTCTTGTCTGAACACATTCACTTCAAAAATTTAACTCTTCATTCCCACTAACTTCCCACCCACCCTTTTAACAACATTACTTCCTCTGAAAAAGTTACCCAGTTCAACATTTTTCCACAATATGGTGCAGGCCACTAAGCAGTTAGCAGAATGTCAAAATGCCCTGCAAACTTACAGAGCATAAGACACTCAGCAATCCCCAATTTCAAATACTGAAAGCTTCCAAGCTGAATTTTGTTTCAGTGGTATATACGCAGACATTTTAATGTTTGCCAACAGTTTGTTCTCATTCTATATAACTCAATTTCTTTATAGATGTGCACAATTTGCAGCAACGTGCAAATCTGACAGTGTCCTAATCAGGCCTGCCATGCCTCTCACCTCTGTGGTGTTCTGCATCGTGATGCTTCTTGTCATCTTTTATTGCCAAGTGAGACTGCCCACCCAAAGCACTAGAAAGGGCAAGAAGACCAGCACTGCTTCCGAGTGGAGGGATTCCAGGAGGCTGAAGACCTGATGGATGTGGTGTTAGAGGCACTGGAGGTCCATGGCCATGGGAGAGATGTTGAGCCTGCAATTGCTGCTGCTGTTCCCAGTGGCATCATCATCCCCAGGACCACAATGTGCAGTACATAGTTTGGGAGGGAAAAAGGAGAAAGAATTTGGTTAGTTATTGAAAATCAACACATTCTTTTTTTCTTAAGTTCTACTTTTTTTTGGTTGTTGTTGTTTTTTTGTACATCTAACTCCTTCCCTCTTTGACCCACCACATCATATATCCTACACTGTACTACAATTGTAGAAATGCTGCTTGCGGAAGACTGTGCTCATGTCCCACAAACCACAAATAGAGCAGCTTGATACTCATTCTGCAGCCTGGAAAAAAAAAAAAAGAAGTTTTACTACAGTAAATTGTTTACTTTTGGGCAGCCATATTCTGTCACAACTTTACTAGTGGCAAACAGCAGCAGTACAATTCTCAAGAAGGAAAAAAAATATTTGATAAGACTGATAATTATTAGTAAGACTGATAGCTTTACTCTATGCCCACCATTTTGAAACTGCAGGTTTGCTTTTATTTTAAATAAGAAAGAACATCTAAAACACACTGTTCCATTTCACATTTTAATGCAGATTTTATTCTAGCTAAGCTTTTGAAAAAACAGTGTTCACAAACTGGGTCTGGGAGCCAACTTTGGGCTTACAATACGGATACTCCAGATAATGTCAGTGAGCTTGTAGAATGAGCTCATGCCAAGCAATATGGCACTAATAGAGTAAAACACCTCCTGTTTCAAAGGCAGTTTGCAAGAACAATTTCATCACGAGTGGGCATAATACATAGTAAGAAAACCAGCAGATTAACTTAAAAAAAAAAAATGGAAATAGTTTTTTTATATTAAAGTGACTTTTCCAAAGCATAAAAAGATATTAGATTAATAGATATTATCTATTCATCAGCAGTACTACACTGTGACCATAGTTTTGGTCTTACTTGTCCCCATCTGCAATGCCACATTGGATTACCTAGCTGAGTCAAGGCGTTACATAAGAAGAAAAAAAGTGATTTTTTCAGCTCCAAATTGTGTTTTTGGAGGGAAGCCTGCTCTTTCCTTCACAAGGTGTTTAGGTCAGCTTGCTTGGGCATGGGGTAACGAAATTAAAATGGTTTAATTCTTGATCCCATCACTCCATGAAGCCTGTGAAGATTACTTCTTCATGCCTCTGTAGCCTAGTTTAATTTGCAGTCTTGTTAACCAGCATGGCTTCAGGAAGTGTAGTCTTTATAAAGACTGTCTGTTGCGGACATGTTACCTACAGTTACCTTGGTTTTGCCTTCTAGCCTACAAACATTTAGTATATTTCAAGTATCTCAGAAAAGGGGCAATCAATTGAACTGTAACAGGTTCTGAAACTGAAAGTACAAAAAAAGACAAAAAAGGTCCATATTCTTCATCTTTGACAGTAATGAATGTTAGTATGAGGGAGAAAGGCCTGCGATGCTCAGTTTCAGATGCAAAGAAAAACAAAAGCCCTAAGAAATAATGTTCTACCTAATAAGAAACACCTTGGAATCTTACCAAAATGGTGCTGAAAATAAGAACAAAAAGAGAAAAAACACCAACCAAACAAAAAACCCACTATCCTCAATGATGCCTTAGATCCTGCAAAGGGGCATTAAACTGACTTAAGACTGAAAATCTGATCATAGTCTTACATGCCAATAAAAGTATGTTGTGGTTTACCATTCATAATCTAAGGCTTGCTTCTCTTTAACACTTATGCATATTGATTTTTTGCTTCTTATGTTTATAACAGTCTGCAAGTTCTAACACAAAGGTAATTCTTACCAGTAAATCGCCTTCTCTTTTAACTTACATTATTAGAATTGTTTTAAGTATGTTCCACTCTCTTTCTAGAATGGAGAAAAGTAGTATGTGCTACATGGAAAGCGAGAAGATAGATAACAGTAGCACTCACCAGATGTATTTAGTAACTAGACATTTGCCATATTAGATCCTAGACACAATTATGTTATGCATATAATCACTTCCCTGTCACTTCAAAGATACTAATGCTTGCTCTGTCACCTCTTAAGAGCTCAGCAGCAGTGAGGTATAAAACTGAAGAAGTTGGCAGCAGCATCACGGTCCACTAAGCATGCTCATTAACACTTAATTAAAAACTAGGCACCTGCCATAAGAAATGTGTTCAGAAAAGGATGAGTAACAGGTCTGTCTTACTACCAATTATTATCATTACTTGCGGAGCAAGGGCTGTGTCCAGTTTARGAGGTAAGTGGGAAGGTGGAGAAGAGTGCAATGATGCATACCTAAGAACTGCATTGAGATAATGAACCACAGGTTTTAAAAGCATCTCTAATTCACCCTCTATTTTGTTATCAAAACACAGATTCTTCACTTTTCCAAAGGGCAAATCCAGTTAATTGCCTATACAATGTTTTTATTGCTTCATTTCTTTTTCTGCAGTATTCCCATAACCAGGCTGCAATGACACACAACTCTTAGCAGCGTTAGAGGTAGAACAGTCCTTCATTTCAAACATCACAGGAAGTTCCATCTGTATATACAAAGAATTTTAAATAGTATTCAAAATTTGGAACTTGTTTTTCAAAACATCACAGGGAAGTTCCATTTGTATATACAAAGAATTTTAAATAGTATTCAAAATTTGGAACTTGTTTTTCATCTGTAACAGATTCCCAAAGCAGACTGAATAAGCTAAGAGGCAGGTACGGTAACAGAAAGACCCAAAAAAAAAAAA
>NW_020456110.1:2823707-2845823 GCF_003342845.1 Nothoprocta perdicaria
TTTTTGTCTGCTTGCTTAAATGGTAGAAGGAAGGGAGAACTACATTTACAGCCAATGCAGTCAAACAGTCAAACATTTACAGCCAATGCAGTCCTTAAAACTCTTGAGCAATCCTGACAGTTCCAAATACTGGAACATCAGTAATCAGTATCACCTCTTCAGCTCCATCTTCAAGACAGGGCAGCTACCTGAGCATGCACAGTTGACTAAACAATGGCCTCTACCCTTGCTGTTTAGAGACTCTTAAAACCAATATTGCAATTTTATCCTTCTCTGAAAGGAAACAACCCAATAGCATGCTTCTTCCAGATTCCTCCTCTTGGAAAACAAATACCTGAGCACATCATACAGATTAGCAATATTCATGTCTAGAAGTAAAATCATTACAGGAAGCTATCAGCTTATTCCCACTAAAGTCTGCAGCATCTACTTTTATGTTTTGTTTTGGCTGCAGGTGGAATTTCAGAGGATGGCAGGCAACCTCCCTTAGGAAGGTACCTATTTCTGCTTACATACATGAAAACAGACTTGTATCCTCACATATGCAGGTCACACTAACCCCTTTTCTGCTTCAGTAGTGCAGTGTTTCCTTTCCAGTTCTCCCCCTCACTCCTGGCACATTCACTATCAGACTTAGTAATTGCAAAGTGTGTCATTAGTCATTGCAAGACATTTCCTTCTGACCTACTTGAAGCAGTATTCTTCCATACCATAGCAGCTATCTGCAAAACTAAATGGTATTGCTTATCCTTTTCTCCTTGTTTAAACACATTTCAGAAAAAAAAAATCGAAGTGCAACAGGCTGCCCAGGGAGGCTGTGGAGTCTCCTTCCCAGGAGATCTTCCCAACCCGCCTGGATGCCACCCTGTGCCCCGTGCTCTGGGTGTCCCTGCTGGAGCAGGGGGTTGGACTAGATGATCCCTAGGGGTCCCTTCCAATCTTAACCACTTTGTGGTTCTGAAGTCAGGTACTATATATATATATATGTTCTGAAGTCAGGTACTATATAGTACTATATATATATATATATATATATTTCCCTAATTAATTCATTTGAAACATCTGTGCTTATTTTGGTTAACTGTTTCCTCATTTCTTTTAAAGGCTACGATTTTTTTCTGACAGATAAGAAGCTATGCTCTACAGTCTGTAAACAAGTTTGTAAACAAATCTGAAAGTGCCCACACTGCTGCATCTTTCACTAGTGAGCAGAGAGCGCAGAGAGCATAATCTTTGTAGTTTTGTACAAGTTATCTGCTAACTATCCATTATGTGAACAAGCCACAGTGCCTTGGGTGCAGGATGAGCCTTATCTTTTCAGAACAAAGAAACTGTCTTCAGCAAACTTCGTCCACTTACAAATTAAACGTCACCTATTAAGGAGATTTAACTCCACAGAAAGACAGTGTTAGCAAAAGCTATCAAAAGCCTACACACTTCATACACATAAAATGTATGTTCAATAATTATTTAAAGACCTAACTATCTCATGGGAAAAATCCTGTTCCTTTTTCATGTTCATGTTTTTACAGACAGATGCACAGAGAAAGTGTCTTTGGATGTTGTCATTTATTTTTCACTCCCACAGGAATCAAACTTCTTTCTGTGGATATGACTGATGTCAGAAAACAGATATGAAATTCAGCAGGAAGATAAAAAAGTTATTTTAAGGTTGTGAGGTTTGTTTGTTTGGGCTGTTATTCTTTTATATTACTACGGGAATTTGCTTTAATCTGATACTAGCAAACCAATTTCTGAAAAGGCGGCTCGAATTTTTTTTCACAGCTCCTGCCTTCACGTGTTCAAACAACTCAAAAATTCAAATCACACTCAATCTCAGCCACACCCCTCTTTTTTTTTTTCTTCGTTAAAAGGAGAAGGGGCTGTTTAGACTGCCACAAATTTTAATTGTAAAACTGATGATATACTAAGATAAGTAAGGTATCTTATACTAATATAAGTAAGCAAGGTAACTTGCCACACATCAAAAGCTCTGTTCTCACAAATAAGTTTCCTTTCTAAGATAAGTGAAATGAGGCTCAAGCTTTATTTCACAGTTCTGCCAACACAGAGCAGTGAAATAGACACGTTACCAAACCAAGTCCCCTTCTATCACTTTTATCTATAGAAGTGCGGATAAAAGACTCTCAGCATGCCCCAGCTATTCTAAAAAGTCATGAAACATATGGTTCTGGATTATTGCCATTTTCATTTTCCTCTCCTCAATTTTTTTCCACTTCTTTGTATGACTCCTTCCTCATTGCCTTTTTTTTCCCTCTCATTTTCAGACTTCCTTCACAGCTATCCCGACTCCTGGAACAGGGTCTACAAAAGATCCCATCTCTTTCTTCTCTTTGTTCTTCATAAAACTCAGAACAAGAAAAGCAATGCTCATTTCAATTGACTCATGAAGATTTAAAAGAGCACCCTTATGCACTGATGCCCTAACCACACTTTATACTGAGGTACACCTGTTTTTTACTAAACCTGGACAGTTTCGGAGTTCCCCTCTTGCATTAGAGACCGTGATCTCTAATGTTAAAAATAATTAAAATAAAAGATAAATAAAAGATAAATATATAAAATAGAATAAAGATTGTATTTATCTCACTGAATAATGGTTATAATAAATATTAGAAGCAAAAATGTCCCCACTGATTACCTTACAAGAACATTACATGATCTATACACTGAAGTTTATTCTTTTTATGGAGGAAAAAAAAAGATCAAACCTTTTTGCACTCTAACACYGCCAATGAATCTGCCAAATGAACTCCTATGAGCTGATGTTGAATTTACTCCAAGAGAAAAAGTACTCCACAAAAAATAAATAAATAAATAAAAATTGTAAGAAGGGGCATTAGATTTTAACTGGAGGCCAATAAACTCCTGGGATACRTAGATTGCTTTCAATGAAGTGCATAAATTAACTGAGTGTACGGTTGTCGATATGATTGAAGTTATATTCCAATCTGCAACTCGCGAGCAAAAACCTTAAATTTGCTTTGCCATAACTGTGGGACTCTCAGAAAGCTCTTTAAAATTTTTATGCAAGATGTATGAATAGGAATATATTCTTCAGCATGAATCTTCTGATATGCTCTGTATTGTATGAGTAATCTGGACATTTATTTACAAAGAAAATTAAATGTTTCTTCCAGAGAAAGACTTGGATTGTTATGAATTCAATTTATAGAGGCAGCTGCAGCCTACCTACAAATATGCTCAGTATACTTGTAGAGTCATCAGATCCAATTTTCAAATTTTAATAATGTTAGCTTAACACCTATGTAACTGACAAATCTGCCTTCAATGCTCTTCAATATAACTCCATAAGCAAATGATTTTCAAAGGGCAGTTTATTAACCAGTGTATAATTCCTACAACACCATTATAAGCTACAGGGCATAGGGAAAAACAAACAAAAACAAACAAACAAAAACCATGCTTTTGTTTTTCTTTAGCTTTTCTAAGCTGAACAGTTCCTTTATTTTTTTGCTTTGGCTTTCTGTCTCACTTCAGAACAGCGAGGTTTCTCTGCCTCTCCTCTAGGCATTCTGGAGGACAAGTCCAGGCATCAGAATTAGAAAGACAATGTGATACTACACTGCAGGGCTCTTTTTGAAAGATCCTTGTTGTAAAYAGTAATGACAGATGTGGGTGACCCCACCTAAACGGATTTGCTACCACACCCAGTGAATAAGCACATTAGTTGTTCTCCCCCCYGCCCCGCCCAAATGATCAGTAATTAACTATTTAACAAAAGTTTAGTGATAATTGTTAAATGGCAAGATTTTTAGCATCTCACTGACATAGAGGGAGTAATTATATAGCACTGCCAGCATGACTGGCACTGTTGCAAGAGCAGATCTACACCAGAAGTCTCGCTGCGCTATGGAGCCTCCACAGTTCCTTCCATGCCAGCAGAGCCCTGCAGGGAGGATGGGACACTGCCAGCAGATGGAATTCTTCCAGTTCAGTGACATCTTCTCCCTAAGGGGCATTAGCACTCCRCTGGTGTAGCTGCAGCCACACAAGGACCTCTGCCAACAGGAGAGAGGGCTTTTCTTCCCTCCTCTGTGCTTTCAGGCATGGTAAGTCAGCCTAAAACTTGATAGCTTACATCAAACGCGGATCCACTAAATGATGGCTAGTGCTCATGTCTGCAGCTAAGCTGGCAGAATCAGTCAGTTACACCATTAACTAGCTCCATTAACCAAAGAAACCCTTTTGCTACCATATTTATATATATTTTATACATATATATGTATGTGTGTGAATGCCTAAACTTCAGGTAACAGCTGTTCTTCTAGAACTGTTCAGCATAGATTGGATTTAGTTCCTATCTCAAGAAATGTTTTAAAATAATAATAATCATTTAAAAATGGAAACTAGTCAAAAAACCTGCAAGATTTAGGTGTGTGCTGCTTCCTGTGTTAATAAAGGTACTCCTCTCCCCCCCCCCCCAAATAAATTTCAAAGAAATACAAAATAAACAGAGCAAGACTGAAGCCAACACGAAGACAGCACTGGATGAAACAGACATTGGGATGCTGAAGTAATCAGAAAAGCCTTCACAAAGGACAGATGACACAGAGCTGGAGGGAATGGAAGACAGAAGCAGAGTGAAAAAGGAAAGAGTGATCACCGTTCAGGAAAACATGTCTTTGCCAAAGGACTTTCCCAGACTACAGGGGAGCCAAAAATTCAAAACCACAACCTAAAATACACACAAGAACATCTTAAAAGTCTCTATCTCTTGGTTCAGACTAGACAAGGGCTGATTTTCTGAAAGCAGTTTTACTGTTCTGTCCACTGCGAGTACAGGTCACTTGAAAAAACAAGGCCTTTTCTTTTTTTTAATTTTATTTTATACAGGTACATATTGCTTGATTCAAAGATTCAGATGAAAGCCTTAAATCCCTAGAAAGAATCTGTTAGCACATATTGCTTCTTGTTTGCAGAATTTGCAAGCATATATTAAGTTTTCTAGAGTAACCATAAAACCCTACTATTACTCCAAATCCGAAATATCCTTTTTTTTTTTTTTTTTTTTTTTGCTGTTAGCACGCTGCTACCATCCAATATACACTTTAATAGAATGTTCCTGGTACCACAGGAGCCAGAAATAACCAGTTCAAGCATGTACGAGCACGACTTTGAAAATGACCTAGAGGTATTACTCTTCTGTGTGGGATTTCTAGGGTTAAGTTTGGTTTATTTTTATTAGTGATTTATCATACCTTAAGAAGCATTCCTTTCCCTCCCAGATTCTTTTATACTCCAGAAACGCAAATCTTATTGAAGATATCAATGATAAAGTAGAAGGCCTTTTTAGTAAATTGAACTCCAAAAGTTAATTCAAATATAATAATTTAAGTGATGACTATCACCATTTATATTAAATGCTTTTGCCTCAGTTGCTACTAGAAATACATTTTACAGCTTCCAAAAGAATGAAAGCATGATAGCTATGAGAAAAGTTATCACCTTCATTTTTCGTTTATTGTTTCAAGGCACACACTGGCTTTTTGAAAAGTCCCTGTACATTCTGCAGACTCCCTCCTCCCAAATAGCTATCATTTCTGAAAATGAATTAGAGCAGTTTTGTTAACCATTGTTTTTGCTATCTTAATGCAACAGCATATGATCATGCTTGATTTAAAGAGTTACAGATAGCCAGCACCTTTAAAAACAGCACTGCTCATTTCCATGAATTTAAGGACTTACAGAACAATGGCCTCACTAATGCAGGATGGTGGCCTTAATAATTCAGCAAAGATCCCGGGGTAGAAGAGGAGAGCAGGACAGGGGAAAAAAAACAGTTACCAGGATCCCTAAGTAGTTGGTGCAAGTTCTCTCCCAGTCTAATGAGGTAAACTGCTGTGCAAACTGGGTCTTTGCCTTGCCTTTTATGATATCTTAACATTATCCTCCATGGCCCATGCTCTGTTTTGAGCACTGTATGACCACACTTCTCACATCTCAATTATCTCCTTTTCCTTCTTTTCTTGAAAGTTGCTCAGCTTCCTATACACACAGTCTCACTTCTGACTTGTAGCCTGAACATTAACTCTAAAAGAGAAATTCACTTAAAAATCTTGTATACCTTTTTGGATTAAGATCAATATAAAACTTGTTTTGTTGAACCACATAGAAAAATTTGCAAATCAAGGGGAGTCTGGCCTGTAATGTCAGCTCAGATATTTAGATACGCCATCATACACTCTTCTGCTGCTCCAACATCCTCTATTTCTCTGTCTTTAAAAGAAGAGGACGAAAAGATATATATACACAAAGAGTGAGTATGTATAACTGGGTTTCATTGCCTGTTCATTCCTATTTTGCTCACCTTGTCCTGAGCATTTTTTAGAATAGGTCAAACTACCAGTAAGCATGAATTAAGCTATCTCTTTTCCTCAAAACTTGATGATACCAAGAAAAGAGGAAGAAGAAAAAAAAAAAAAAAGGCCATTGTTTAGGGACTAGCATTTTGGGAATACCAACTGTCATCAACGACAAATATCATCTCTATTCACCTGTATTAAAATTCGCTTACATGTCTTAAAGCTAATGGCAGCTAACATGACAATATTTGCTTGCAATTAAGTGGAGAAGGAAGCAGCCAGGAAATTTCCTCATTTGACAAAGTTCCAATTCTAAGTATTTAAGACTTGGTCTTACCAAGTTAGTATGTTAAAAGTGAGGTAAGCATCTTGTGCTCGTTCAATGTCATTTATTTAGAAGAACTAAGCCAGTTCTCCTCCCTTCCCCCACATTTTCTTTGCTTGGTACATATTGCAGATCACAGATGAGGAGGATCTTAAGTAATGCTACAGCTGCTTAGCTCTTCCCCTGCACTAAATTCTGCATTCATTTCTGTTCTAGTCTGTATTTCTATTTTATAATGAAACGTACAGCCTAGTTATTTATAGGCTTTCCAAGGATTAACTACACACTCATAAGAATAAACCCTCAAGAGGTTAACCTCATCCTCTTACTACAATCCCAAAGATAGCTGGCAACCACAGTCAAGGAGAGAAAAAAAAATTGTAATCCCACATTTTGCTAATCCTTTAGCCAATCACCACATGCAACACTGGAGGGCCCTCTCAGAGGGCTACAGTTCAGTCTGTCTCAGGAGCACAGTCAATCCAAAAAGACACATTTCACAGAGCCATTAACAACTCACCTCAAAAGGCAAAATAACATACACTTCAGCAGTATGTCATACACTACTTAAGATATGGTACTACAAAGATTCCAGCTCACTGCTCATGTTTTTGTTTCAGATATCTGTTTGTTCCTACATGGAACAACCTAGTATTCTATTAATTTGGAAGTAAAGAAATCTTATAAGATTGAATAGGTGACATCTAGATAGACCAGTAACTGCCAAGGGTCTTTCCGAGCATGAACTCTGGAGTACCCTTGGTTTTCGGTTTAATCCCACCTCAAGCAAAAGCAARAACAAACAAAAGCCACATGCACAAACACACCTCCCTGCAAAATACACTCCCTGAAGTTAGACTGTGGTAATCTACTTAATCCTCTCATATCAAGATCAGTATTCTTCCTTAAACCCAAATTTGTGAACTGCCTGCAGCTGCAACATTGAGTAGTGCCTATGAGTTGAGACGCACATATCTCTTACAGTCAAATTTACATATCTAGTACATCTAGTACTTCATTCAAATTTAATACGTATATAAATTATGTCCTCTCTTCCCCCTCCTCCTAAAAAAATTATGTTGTTTAGTCACACCACTACCCAATAGCTGAAAGGTAAAAGCCCTCATAAACATGCAGGAGTAATAATAGGAACAGAGACAGAACTGTCAGTAGCTGATCTTCATTCACAGTTCCTTCCTGTAGTGTAAGCAGTTCTAACCAACACAAAGGCTCAGCACTGTTTACAAGCTCATTGAASCCAATCATATTACTTTTTTTTAAATTAAAAACAAAACAGACAAAATACTGAATATATCAATTCATTATTCATGCATAATATACATCAACTTCAAAATTCAGCTTTTGAGAAGACAGGTATAAATTTCTAAGTTCCTCACAGACACGTAAGACCCAAATCCTGCATCCTTACATTTAACAGATTATAACTTTTTCAGATAGAAATAATACAAGCATAAAATGAAGAGAAATCAAAAATATTTTCTATTTTTAAAAATTGCCCCCACTAATTAAAGCCTTGGTTTCCTTCCAGATTTCATATATGGTTTGGAAGCAACAAGAATTGCTCCAACTCAGTCAAGCGAAATGAGAAACCTTTGACTCATGAAGATTTAAAATACAATGGCCCTTTAAAATAAATGAAGAAGGAAAAGAGAGTCAGCTCTTAAAGAGCAACATCAAAAAACACAGATTTCATCTAGTAAGGAGAAAGTATCTAAAAGAATCCCATCTAAAAAGACAGTTATTCAAGTTTCTTTTTACTGTACATAAATTATTTTCTAGTAGTGTGGAACCAGGGGCTATCTGATTTCATCTTCCACTATTACAGATTCCTCCAACCTATTTGCATTCTGAAAAGAAGCTTCATGATCTTTCACGCTCATAATAAATGTATAACCCTTTAAATTGCTATTTCTTGTCTTATCTAGAAAGACACTGAACTTTTAAGAGCACGACCCTTCCATTGTTCTTTAAACTAAGTTGGGCCCCTGAACAATACTGGCAGCTGCTATCAAACCGAGCTGCGTTTACTTTCAGTGCAGCTGCTGCTTGTAGGAACAGACAGGCTTCTGATGTCTCCTCCCCTCTGGGGAGAGAGCTCAACACACTGCACACTCAGTGAAGGCGAGCAAAGGTCCACCGAATCGTCAACCCAATTTTATGCTATTCAGATTTTCCAGGATGCACACAATCCCTTTCAAACAAAATTAAGGATATGTCAGAGTATGAAGCTTATTGTGCAGCACAAGATAATTATTGATCATGTACGACTGTAAAAGATCATTGTGACATGCATCCGATTTTAGTATTATGCACATGCATGCATCTACACAGCCAAGGAACATTTGGTCCCACTGTGTTCACTTCCTAATTTTGGATTTGTATTGCATTGTTCAGAAGTCTTTAAGAGGACACATTCTAGTATTTCATCTGGAGAATATCAGGCAATTTGAAATTGAGAGGGGGAAAATAAAAAATGTTTCTATTCCTCCTCCCAAAGGGCTTTCCCGCAAAAAAAAAAAAAAAAAAAAGCTGTAATGTGGTACTTGTAGATCCCATTGCTTTTAAGAGACTGTGTTGTACAGATTCTCTAAGAGTTGAATAATTTACATGCAGGACAGCACTACCATTATAACTTTGACAAATCAAATTTTGCTAATCCTAAAGAGATTTTAAAACCTATTTCTTTTTACTGCATAAAATATTCTCTAAGAATACAGACTTTCCACTTCAGATTAGCCCTAAGAAAATAATTCATTGAAAAAAAAAAGAAAAAAGGCATTTCTCTAATCTTTGTTCATCAAATATCAAATGCACATGTCCTATATGAATAGCTGATTTGATCTCCAAAATAAAGTAATTCATTACAGAAGCAAAGCACAGAGGAGATTGTGACAGATACAGATGTAATTGTGTGGGTTTTTAAAGTGCGATTAGCAAATCAACTAAGTAACAGTCAGAATTTGATATGAAGAAAAAAAACAGCTCAGATTTGAAGGGGGGGTATGTTTATGCAAAGCTAATCTGTCAAGTGTAATAAAGCAGCTTGAATAAAATCTAAGCTGAAAATCCACTGAAGCTCCCCATTTCAGGGAGGAAAAAAGCTATTAAAGGGAAATGAAGGTCACCCTCCCAGTTTATTTCACCTAATTGACTGCCAATAGCTTACCACAGGCAAACCAACTGCAGATCTGCAATTGAGAAACTGATGAAAGGAGAGTTTTCAAGCTGAGGCTCATTCTTTTAATCCTCCTTTGCTCTTATTTTTTTTTCCCATCTCCAGTTGGGATGTAATTTTAAGCACAGATGGATTAACTGGTTCCATTGTCTGTAGACGTCATTGGACTATGGCACTGTTAATCCGTACAGCAGCATGTCTAATTATCATTACAAAGTGTCTGAGGGAACTATAAAGACCAGCAGGGCATCTTCTCACAAGCAATTAACATAAATTGATAAATGAGTAATTTGAATCCGCTCAAGGCGTTCACATATGAATAAAATCAGAAATGACGCCTTCTTGTTTCAGCTACTTTTTTCACTTAGTCTGGAAGGGCAGAAGACATGAGAAATATTCTAGACTTAGTGGGAGGGGGAAATCAACTCATGCAGTGGAAGGAATGTATAGTTCACAAAGTTCATTAATACAAAACAAATGACTTGTGATTGACAACCAGTCACAAGAAAGTAGCATTAACTTATTTCAGCATATTTAGAAGCACTAAGTTGGTGAAAGGCTACTAGAACATTGTGTCAGACAATTAATACTACTTCAAAGCAAAGTTTCTTTTCATTAGCTTGCTGTTTTAAAATTCTTGAAAGATTCACAAGAAATGGGATGAAAAGAATGAATAGTTGTACAAGCTTCAAGAATTCAGGTGTCCCAAAAAACATAAGGCAAAGATAACTAGATCAATTGATATACAGTACCATCAAATAAACAAGTAATTGTGCTAAACATTATCTTTCTTGCTGGGAAAATTTTGCTATGCACTGTATTGCTTAACAAAACAATGTTTTCACAGAGGAAACTGCTGTTAACTTAATCCCTGCTAAAAATCTGTGCAAACCAAGGCAAAATCATTTGAGCAGTATTAGGCATCGTAACACTGTTAGATAACAAATAATTAAGTTTATTTTAAAAACAGCAAATCAGAAAGGTATGAAAGCAGGTTATACACACTGTAGGAGGTAGACCTGGAAGGCCACGTACCCCGATGATGGCATTCAGCTCAGCCATGGTCACTTGTTTGGCACGTTCTACAGCTTGGGCCACTTGCTGCTGATGCTATTAAAATAAGGAGGAACGTGGGGGAGGAATTTTTGTTACAACATTTACTGCTCCAAATCGTACTAAAATAAAAACACAATCACAAGCATGAGAAAAATCAGTTTCTCTACAGAAATCCAGGCTATTTATTATAAGATACATGCTAGACAAGTAGGAAACTACAGTGCTCTTTCTCACCTGCTCATCAAAAGTAAGTGAGAACCCTGAAGGCATTCAGTCATCTCACCTCTCTTCCCATGCCATTTCAGTATTAATTTTCTAGCAAATGAATAGCACTGTCTAATTGAGTTGACAGAAAAATAATGTCAGCTTCAAACTAATGTCATTTTTAACATTTATATACTCTGTCCCCACACAGCAAAACCTACTGAATTTTCAAATTAGAGGCCTAAGTGTTTCACTAGTCTCAAAAAGAATTAGCAATGCTGTGAACTGTGGAATTTGAAAATGCACATCCAAAATAGCAGGCTTCAAAATGTAACAGCAGTTGCCTGCAATATGCTAAAATCATAGTAATTCRAGCAAGATTTATTACGCAGGTTTGTAACCTTAAACAACAGTTTTAGATCCGAGATCTGATTTTGGTGTAAAAGGTGAGAAATGTGTAGACAAGACCAGCATTCTTACTTCACTGGACTTGCATTTGATAACTGAATATCATGCAAGCAATTAACACAATTGGAAGTGAAATAATTATGTTACACTGATAATATTTTACAGATTCCTCCTCTCCTCAGAGCAATGAATGAGGCTGAGCTACTGTCACTAGTTTGAACTCAGATTTGTTAGACCAAATTAGCAGGAGGATTGCACACTTCAGCTATAACAGATGTTCCTTACACTTGTGCATTGTGGTAAAATTAACATCTTAAAACTAGCTAATTTGCAAACAGAAAAGCAATATAATTGCACTTTAACAGCTGAACAGTTTTACTTACTTCCTGAGACAAAAATGGGATGACTTGTGCACAAATTGTATTCAATCTCTTGGCGATTTCTGTCTATAGGGAAAAAAAAAAGATAAATTTGATTAAAACTGTGTTTTAGGGTTGCTCACATATATCCAGTTATCTATAGAATCACATTAACTTCACACACTGGAGACAATAAGAAAAATCTATTCCTTCAAACTACTGCAAATACAAATAGTTGGTATACAGGCTTCGATCAGAACATAAATTTAGTTAGCTACATTAAACATCAGCTATGTCTCAAGTATATAAACTGTACACACATTTAAGTGCAAATCTGGTCCTTGTACATAGGTTGTTAACATCAAAGCATTTTTTTTTAACTCCAAGATGAAACCTTTTAAAAGACAGATATACTATTATTCAAATTATCAACCAGCATTCAAATTATCAACCAGCATAACACAAAGGCAGTGGGCAAGGAGAAAGTGTCTTTCACAATCTGTTTTACAACTGTAAATCTAAATTTAAAGTCTATAAAACAATTAGTTGTCCTAAGAAGTCTCATTCCTGGAAGATGCATTTAAAGGAACACAAAGACTAAAGAGACAATTGAAAAAGAGAAGAATTAGAAGGCAAAATTAGTTATACTAACAGAAGGAAAACATAATTGAGGCAGCATTGTGACATATTAGATATAGACTTCCAAGGCATCCATACTGAGAATTAAAATAAGAGAGAAAAAGAATGGAACCTAATCAGAAAATATTATAGTCAATACTACCGAATTAGTAAAACCATGGGTAACAAAAGAACAATAAACCTAGAATCCATTAGACGAATAATCCTTCACTGAAAGTGATACAGAGCAAGCAGCATGAAATGTTCAAGGCACACTTTTCATTTACTTTATTCATCTCTCACTTCTAGCTCTCTATCCTCAACAGAGACCTAACAAGAGGGTTTCTGGTGTGGCATAGAGTTCTTTATCGTTAGCTGGCCTTTTTACTGCTTTTCACACCTATGTGTCTGCCTGCTATTCAAAATTATCATAATTAACTCTCATGTCTTAGAGAGGACTTCAAAATACACATTAAAGTTCATTAAAGTTTCTTCTTTTTTTTTTTTTTTTTTTTTTTTTTTTTTTTTTTTGCTTAAAAGGATCTCTTTTTAATTATCAGTCACCATAACACAGTCACACACAAACAATATTAATATCTAGACTGAACTGATGGTACTCTGGACAGTTCTTGCCAGCCTCTAACATACCATGAAGTCAACGGAAGTTTAACTAACTTTAACCCAGTTGTTCGAAATACAATAAACTTGTACCTCGAAAGGTATAGTATCTTTGAAGCAAAGATCAGTCCTGAAAAGTTACAGCTAAAGGCAATCCTCCACATAATATATTTATGAGATAACTTATTCCCATCCACAAACACTGCTACCAACAGTCAAATCTTGTGTTTTCCATGTACATTATAAGCACTAGCACTGTATTTAATACAAATCCTAAAACTCATTTCACTGAAATATTCTAGCATAGGTACAACTGGTAAGAGTTAAAGTTGTCTTTTACAACCTGAAAAAGAGGACAGACTAGATCTACAGTAGTCTTCTATACTTAAACATTGCTCGGATTTTGAAGACCAGATTTTGAAGATCTTTGGTCGGAATTACATAGAATTAACTGTCCAGCACTTCCTACACCTTCCTCTAAAGGTTTCATTTCACATATACAATGCTACATATGAAAATACTGCTGTTACTGCGTCTAGATTTCAGAATTAATGACAGTCTCCTCCTGCCTTGCAAATGTTATTTTTTATTTAAAAGTTTGGAAGGAGATGTTCTTTAACTGCATACAAATGTTGAACATTTTAAATTTACAGTCAGGATCAGTTCCACTAAAACATTACTCAGTCTCCATCAATAGAAAAAAAAATGGCAGTACCACTCCTCTGAGCGAGTTTCATTCTTCAAAAGCAAAAACTTTTCAAAAAGTGTCTAAAAAAGTTTGGTTAATACAGACTTATGTCACCAATTACTGATTTTTAGAATAACCTCTGTTATTAAGATTTCAATCTTATGTGTTTTGTAGCCAGTCCAATAAATAAATAAAAATTAGTTACTTCTAGTTATTCTCCAATCTAACATAACTATTATCTAACTGCTGATCTTAAGGCATGTAGGGCAATCAGAAGAACAAGTAAACAAAGAATTCTGCGGAAAGCTGCTTGAGCAGAGACAAACATGACTAATTGCCCACGCTCTCTAGCTCCCTGGTAAAGCAGACCGCAGAGCCTGCCTCTCACATAAAAGCCCTTGTAGCTCTATGGCAGCTCTTAGCAGAACATCTCAAGTGCCCTTAATTGTTTGTGCTCTTAATGCAGAGCCTCTTGAATATATTCATTTTTAATAGAGGACTCGAGCATGGGACCTATCAAARAATGACAAAACTACTTCATTCACTAGTTCTTGCTGTTGCAGTGATTGTCTTTTGATTTATTTGCAAATGACAAGCTTGTCAGACTCCAACTGGAGTGCTACCCCCCTTTTTGAAGCATCATTAAAAATTAACATGAAGGAATTCAGCTGCATTTTAAGATGAAGTTGAGCCGACAGTGTGTCTTCACTTCTGTGATTTTTGCTTCCATTCCTTCTAATTAAGGGCTTAAATGTTTTGACCTAACTTTTGCCAAACTCAAGTGTTTGTACTTAAATTTGTCTTTTGCTAAAGCGAACTGTTAACAACAGGAACAAAGCATCCAGGCCAGTTACTAAATGTAAGATTCGTTTGCACAAGTCACTTTATTGACCTGTTAAGAAAAAAGGCAAGAAAAGCTTGTGTATGCACTTGTTTTTTTTAAATAAAAGAGTCACAGAAAAACGTTAAGAGCATTTTCCTTCACAGTAGTCCAGATCATTTTGCCTTATAACAACCTGGTCTTTCCAAAACACCATAAAAGAATTAATACTTAAATCATCACAATTTCATAGGTATTACTGTTTTTTGTGTTGCAATGAAAAATATGAAGTAAAAGTACTTTAACCTCATTTGTTACCACCCATGTAAATTTTGCCATTAATAATGGGAAAAAAAAGGGCRTAAGGAAAATGCTCTTCTCATGGAAGAATGTAACAGTCCTCTGAGAAGTCCCTCACCCAACAGCTTCAAGATTTTAAATACTCCTTCCCATCCKTCAGCCAGTATCTACAATTTTTGTTACAGCAGTGACTTCATAAGTAACTCTAACAGCAAGGAATTGAGGACTACCTGAATTAGTCTAAACAAAAATTCAGTCATACAAGACATGTGGTGTGACTATCAGTTGTATTAAGACACCTGCAATATTATCAACTTTGAGGAGTCTCCTAACTATCTAGGTCTAATTTTATAAAACAATGCTGAACAAAAAGTGCTCTGGTACTTTTTCGATCTAGCATCACTGAAGCAATATTTACATAAAATTTTATAGAAATTACAGTTTTGTTTCTAAATTCCATTGAAAACTCCTCAAAAGTTAGATTGTGCTATTGATTAGTACAAATAAAAAGCTGATGGAAAGGTATTCGGTCTGTTTGAAAGCTGGTAAGGAAAAAATGCTTCCATGTGAAATTTCATACTGTTTTAGTGAAATCAGTATTTTGACCACAAAATAATCTAGCAACATCAGCTAGTGTACTCATCCAGAATCTCAATATTTTGTTAGTCCTTAGATCTTTCCCCTCTAAAAACTATATCAATAGGTACTAGTTCTATCATCCATTTTAATACATAGGATCATGCTGTTTTAAGTTTTTTTTCTGATTACTCTTATAAAAGTTTTTTACGTAGGTAGCTCATTACAAAAAGGGGAAAAAAACTCAAGTTATGTGATAGAGGGAATGAACATAATCATGCAGATTTTATGCAAAACAGAAATATACTCAATGTGCTGAAAAAAATATATCTAATTCATCCCTTTCAGGGAGGAGAGGGAAAAAAAACAAAAAATCCCCACATAGAAAGAATTGGACCATAAAAAAAAATCAAATCACATTTGCAAAAGCTTTAAAATCTAATTCTAAAATACTTTGCCTCTACTTACACTTTCAAAACATCAAAAGCCAAGTACAACACTGAACTCTAGAAGGAACAAAATGGACTTCCTGCCATTTATATCATGTAACATAGTAACCCACTAGGGAGTAAAGGTCAATATTTCGCTTTTGGTCATTACTAAATCATTTGAGATGATCTGTGGTGAGGATGAGAGGAAAAAAAAAAGTATAAAAAAAGAAGGTCGTGAGAATACTGCAAATGGGTTGACTTCAGACTGATTTTCATCTCCCTTTGTCTAACAGACATAAAAGTTCTATTTATGAGACACACTTGACCACCTCTAAATCCCTGTTGCAAACTAGAAGTCAGCTAAATATTTCATTAAAAAAATCCTTGGATAAGAAACTGCGCATACATATTTGAGTTTTAATCAGTTAATGCTTAGAACCCACTCGATATTTTCATTTTCCAGCAGAACTGCTGAAATAAGTGGCATAGTTTAAGAGCGAAACATTTATTCTTTCTTTGATTGAAACCTTCAAAAGGCAATATATATATGTATATATATATATTCACAGCGAAAAGAGAAAATAAAGAGACATTCTACAATGCTCAGCTTTCTTCATGCTTTCTGTATATTTGCCACAGAAGGATTCAAGCAATTCTAAAAAGTTTTGCTCCTGACAATTTGGGGGTTTGGAGGGAAGAGGAGGTATAATTAAATCTCAAAACTTAAACAGGCAAAAGCCTCAAATGATTAAGGCTAGCATTCTATGAACTTTGCTGTTCATGAGTTATTGAATCCACATTAAGCACCGAGATAAGCAGTTATTATTAATGCCCTTTTATTTAAAAGTAATACACTACAGTGTTTTGGCAATGGCTACAAGTGGAAAAAAAATAACGGCAACATGCCATTTAAAAGTTTAGGCCCCTACAGTATATCAATGTCAAACAACAGCATGTCAAGCTAAGATTCAATTCAGGTAAGTGCCACTGCCAAATTTTCTTGTTCCCAGACGTGCTTTAAGATTACTTTATTGCTTAAAATTTAATTTGTTCCAACTCACATCTCCATGACAACGTTGGCTAACCCTGCAAATCATTTGGGTAATTGGATATCTTATCTTTCTATTGCTCTCAAATCGAATGATTCTGTTCAAATTGTAACAGCCAATCAAATTTACAGGCCTCTTGAGTAATAGGCTCAAAGAAGTAGTCACATTCATCTCCTCTTTACAGCCATATTAACCCGTATGCAACAAACTGTGGAAGCTGGCCCTCAAACTGCTTTTTAAATTATAAACACTGTCATTACTAAAATTCTCACCAATAGGAGGGGGTGGAAGGTTTATTCTTAACAGACAGTTGGAATTCAATCTGACAGGCAGCAAGGGGTAGCACTCATTTCAGTAACAGGAACAATTCCTGTATTTTGGGCAGAAGCTGTCAGTTTTACATGACATATCATTAACAAATACGGCCTTCCCTCTGTCCCACATTTGTACTACTCATTTTAATGACGGGGCAGACACTCACAAAATAATGTTACTAACATCCCAGACGACAAGGGGTTCCTTTAGGAGAAGAAGAAAAAGTATGAGTAACAGAATAGAAACATCAAGTGACCAAATGATAAAGTGACATAATGCTAAATAATTTCTGAGATTAGCGTTTTTATTTAACTATCCAAGCTAGATTTCTCTGTAGTGTCTTAGATTAAATTACAGTAATCAGTCATCAAATTACAATAAATAAGTCATGTTATTTAAACATAATCTACACACAATGTATAAATCTCCAAAATCTATTGAGGTTTGGGACCTTGTTCAATTATAAGGTGCTGTGACTGAATACATTTCAGATGTCTCATTTCAGTTCTCTCTATAATAACATAGAGCTGCCATGTAGCTCTCAACCAACCACTGTAAACAACTGCCCATCCCATTTGCAGCTGTAAATGCTGCTGAACCCAAGCCAATTGGCAAGAATCAAGCTGTTGTCAGCATGTTAAAGTACTTTCACACATTTTCAGTGTGTCAAGACTCTTCTTAAACTAGGCTAAGCAGGGCCGTTACCACATCTCTCAGCTCTTACTTAAACATTCCTAGACAACTACTAAAGCTCTATTAATCACCATCTTAACAATGCAAATAAAAGTCTGGAGCTAACATTCAATTCAATGTTTAAACCTCTGAACCGGCCACAAAGTTGTATTTTTACTTCAAAGTTATTTTCCCACATCCTTCCCCCCTCCAAGACTCCCAACACAGACCCCACTTCTATATATACACTCCATGAAGTCCTTGAGCAAGTCARACGCTCATTTCAGTTACAAGGGGAAGGCCTCTATGCCTTTACTTCCAGAGGCAAACATCTAACTATTCACACCCCTGCTGGAAGCCTTTGGACTTGTACAACACTTTCACTCACCAGTAAGCAGAAGCTTTACAGGAGGTAGAAGGGCCACCTTTGGGAACTACCAAATCAGTGAGTTAAACTAAGCTCAAAGGAGGCATATATCAGACAGCCAAGCAGCTAAAAGGAATCATTAGGAGCACTTATCTAGAAAAAGAAGGTTTATTTTTTTCTTTTTCTTTTTTTTTTTTTCCCTCCAGGGAGAAGGGGCAGGAATGGACTATCAGATGAGTTGCCCTTTTTCCATAGAACAGGACCCTCATCTGCCCCCCACCACACACACACACAAAAAAAAAAAAAAAAAAAAAACCACACAACTCTCTAAAATTATGTATCATTACAGTTGAGGGTATGAAGAGAACAATTGAGCAACACCTTCCTATGAGAAGATAGACAGGAAAAACAGAGAAGAAAAAAGGATGGAGTCATGAGAAGCAGTATCTGTAGCTCTGTACCTGATATAACCCWATCAGAAAGGGGTGCTAATTGCTCTTTTTGGTCTAAGTCATTTCGAAATGACTTTCTATTCTTTCTTCCAAAAGCCACATCAAAATTTCTGCATACATCCTAGCAGCACTTGCCCCACTGATCCATTTCACTGGCAAGGCATAAGAAAGTAAGAGATGTTGCACAGCTAGAGAAGTGCCTAGTTACTCATCTCCCAAATATCAAAGCATAAAACTCAAAATGAGCACCTACTTTTACTGCACTCAAGACAATTACAGAACTCCCAGTCAGGAGTCAGTCCTCATTAACATTATAATAAGGCTATAATCGCGGTAGAATTTGTACCTGGTAGAATTATAAATATGTTACCTAACACAAAAGGAAGAGAAATTTCATATCAGGACAAGGGACTGAAATACTGAAGGAAGACCAGGAAGGAAATCAATACACTATATTCACCAGCACCTTACGAAAGGATAACCAATTTGCACAGAATTTTCTGGGTATGTCATTTGCATAGTTTAAATCTAATTTCATTGTCTTAAAATACTTGCACAATCACAGTAGTTCCACAAATCTGATTTTTCAAAAATCAGAGAAACATACAGGAACACGAACATAAAGAAAAACAAAGGCCTTAAAAGGTGTTCATAAAAATGCGTAAATCAATAGTGTCCCTTTAACAAGAATCACCTTAGAAGATGTTAGCCCTGCACTTTAAAAGCTGCAGTTCTCTGGACATATTGCTATATCAGTAATTGTAAGCCACACAAAGTGTCTTCTTACGCTACTGTAACGTTACAAAACCGAAACCTACACCATTCAAAAAATTACTTAATTGCAAGTTATAAAGCTGCAGTATATAACCTCAACAGGTACTCCTCACATCAAGATCCAGGATACCAGGGTAATTAAACTTGTATTAAATCAGGAGTAACTAAGGGGAGGGCAAGAAGCTATGGGTGCTATCAGGTGACCTGCTRATGAACAACAACTTACGAAGACTTGTCAAAGTCTTTTGTTATCAACCAGCAGGTTTATCCCACACACAGAACTCGTAAGGGAGTTAAAAATAATAGGGATTTTCACAACATGGGCATGTTGTCCAAAAAGCAGATTTGCTGCCCCACACGCAATGAGCCAGTAATGACACATGCTGGAAAGACATTTGGTCATTTACTTCAGAGTTGCACAAGCCACAGTGCTCAGTGGTTTCCCACAGATCAAGTACACACTCCTGAGTTTGTGAACTGTAATTGTGCATTCATTAGCTTCCCAAGTACATCCCCCTTAAACTGACTAATTAGTAATTTACATACAATTGTAATATTACTTATACATTATGCCTACTCTTTCATATGCTCAGGGAAAAGGTTTTCACCTCCATAAGGGGCTTTTTGTATTATAGTGAAGACAGTTCATGTAAGGATACACAGAAGGATATAAGGATACACAGTTCATGCAAGGTTTTCTTGCTAAGTTTGCAATGTCCAAAAAAAAAAAAAAAACCACAAAAACAAAAACCAAAAAACAAACAAACAAAAAACAATTCTTATAAGCAACCCCAGATTGTCCCTGGTTCAAGAATGCCAGTTGTCTGTTCTGCAGATAATTTTCTCTCCGTATTACCATGACATGGGGGCATATCCCTTCTACTTAAAGAAGTTGAATCATGCTTAAACATGCAAAACGTCTGGACACGACCTGGACCTGATATGAAGAAGAAAGGATACAGGAAGTAGAAAGAAGGTCAGGTGAGGAAGTAAGTACACACAGTACCAACACTTAATTGCCAAATTAGGTACCAAGTGACAGCAAAGGTTAAGTGTCCTATACAGTGAGATAGTGGGGGGGGGGATAGTGGGGGGAGTGGGGGGGAGGAAAAAAAAAAAAAAAAAAAAAAAAAAAAGAATAAAACTTTAAATTAAAAAAAAAAAAAAAAAAAAAAAAAAAAAAAAAAAAAAAAAGGTTTGATTCCTTTACTTGCAGAAGAGATAATGATCAAAAGATACATGCAAAAAGAACAGCCTATCTTAACTACAGATGAATCATTAGCAATCAAGTAACTAATATAAATTACACATTACGTAAGGTCAACACAACAGCTGAGATCGGAAAACAATAAATTAGAAAATAYTCAAGTTAAATGTTTTCAAACTGAATAGGCCAAAAGAACTTCAGTAAAGGTAATAAAAAAGGCATAGGAGTGTAGTCTAAGCAGTTAATGGACACACTTTTTGCAGAACCTAAAACTGTCAAGTGGACAAGGAACTGTGAAAGAACAGTGTCCAACTGACACAAACACACACACACATATATTAAAAGGGCCAAGATACTCCAGCTTGTTATTTCTGATGAAAAGGTATATGAAAAAAGACTCTTATCTGCAAACTTCTAGATTAAACAGGGGTATAAATTACCACTCACAATTGTTTTTCAAGAATAAAAAACATCATAGTAATGCAAATTCCAATGACAGATGACAGATGTTATTAATGTCTTTAAAGATTTGACTCTTGTAACATTTGTAGGATCAAAACAAGATAGTCTAACTTTGTGAGAATAAAAATGGTTGTTTAAACCTATYACAGATACCTTCTCCTCTTTCGAAGAATTAAATTCTGCATGTAGGCCAGCTACAATACTTCTCAGTATTTTCATAGAATCTTCATAGTATTTTCATAGAATTTTCATAGTATTTTCATTTTCCAAGAATCACGATAAATGAAGACAGCTATGCTTACTAGTTTGTAGACAGCTTCAAATTGCAACTTGAGAAAGACTTAAGTATCCTGAATATAGTTCCACAACTACTACCTATTGATCGAATGCGAATATGGTGGGGAAAAAGAAAAGGAGGGTAAATAAGAATAAGGTATCATAACACCTAGTCAGGAACACAAACAGTGAACCAAGAAACAACAGACCATCAGAGAAAACCTCAGCCACAATGGACTGGAAATTAAACACAAGTTAATGACTTGCTGGGGCGGGGCGGGAAGGCTATGACCACACCTGTGGTGCTCAGCAGGAGATGTCTCTATCACTGGAATATTGCATTCACTTTGTGCACTATCTCTCTTGATGATTATTAGACTGTAGGAGTATGTAAAAGATTTCTGGAAAGAAAAGGAATAATCTGGTCTCTCTATGCACAGTGAATATGTAAGAGGAAGCCGAAGTTTTAGAAGAACAGATTAAGGCTAAAATTAAGAAAACATTTCAATAACAAGGATAGAAAAAGCACTTGAACATATTATCAAGGAAGCTTGTGAGTCATCATTATTGGTTTTTTTTTTTTTTTTTTTTTTTTT